>NW_027643857.1:50000-130000 GCF_032717465.1 Coenobita brevimanus
GAGCAGTGGAAATGAGTTATTTAAGAGGAGCCTGTGGAGTCACATGGAGAGACAGGCTGACGAATGAGGATATAAAGGAGCGTTGTGGTGTGGATGTGGATGTGATAGGAAGCGTTATGAGGAACACACTGAGGTGGTTTGGCCATGTGGAGAGGATGGAGGGTGAAAGACTGACGAAGAGAGTGTATGTGAGTGAGGTGAAGGGGGGAAGAGGGAGGGGGAGGCAGAGGATGAGATGGAGGGATGGGGTGGAGAGGTATATGAGAGAGGGGGGTGTGAGTTGGGAGCAGGGCAGTGAAATGGTGGGGGACATGGCGACTTGGAGGCGATTTGTTTGTGGTCACCCCAAACGGGATTGAGGCGTCTGGTAATATATATATATATATATATATATATATATATATATATATATATATATATATATATACATATATATATATATATATATATATATATATATATATACTGTATATATGATGCATGTATATACTGTATGTATAAATATATGTCTGAATGCATGCATGTACGCCCTCAGGAGCGACGGGGTAGGGGAGAGAAGAAAGGGGCTTAGGAGTGACAAGTATGTCCCGGTGGACCTGATCTTGTCATTACCACTCCCTCAAAGCACACGTGTTTCTCTTTCTGTATTCTTCTCTCTCTCTCTCTCTCTCTCTCTCTCTCTCTCTCTCTCTCCTTCCCTGATTTTGGCTTATGGTGAGTATTATCCTGTCCTTTCTAATGTTTTATTCCTTAAATGTTTTTGGCTGGACCTTCATATTCTAGAATATCAACATGCACACCTGTATGTATTGTGATATACCATAGGTAATAGTCTGTGTACACATATTAACTGCTGTAGCAATAAATAAAGCTTCGAACCATGGCGATCAATTTGGTGACGGTACTATGAGGGAAATATAAGCGCTCTCACACCTCCCCATTCTGCCCATCACCGTGGACGAGAGAAGGAAAGCCTTTTCCCCACTCCTCTTTGAGGGAGGCGCTTCTCCACCACCTCTCGCTGTCGCGACTATGTGTGTGTGTGTATGTGTGTGTGTGTGTGTGTGTGTGTGTGTGTTAATAGTTGCCCATCCAGGGAGAGAGAGAGAGTGAGAGACAGGGAGAAAGAGAGGAGAGGGATGAAGGTAGTGGCTGGGGACGCGCCAAACGAGAGAATATGATACGTCAGGCGCGTCCCCAGCCCGTCTCTTCTGGCCTTTCGTCCCCAGCCACTCCCTGCCACCCCCCCCCCCATCCTCTATGTTGATAATTTTTCTCCCCCCGTTCCATCCTTCATTCTTTCCCTCTACGTTCCTCCCTTCCTTCCATCTTTCCTTCCTTCGTTCCTCCCTTCTTTCCTACCTTCGTTCCATCCTTCCTTCTTTCCTACCTTCGTTCCTTCCCTCCTTCTTTCCTACCTTCGTTCCTTCCCTCCTTCTTTCCTACCTTCGTTCCATCCCTCCTTCTTTCCTACCTTCGTTCCTTCCCTCCTTCTTTCCTACCTTCGTTCCTTCCCTCCTTCTTTCCTACCTTCGTTCCTTCCCTCCTTCTTTCCTACCTTCGTTCCATCCTTCCTTCTTTCTTTCCTTCGTTCCATCCTTCCTTCTTTCCTACCTTCGTTTCATCCTTCCTTCTTTCTTTCCTTCGTTCCTTCCTTCCTTCTTTCCTACCTTCGTTCCATCCTTCCTTCTTTCTTTCCTTCGTTCCTTCCCTCTTTCCTATCTTCGTTCCTTCCTTCCTTCTTTCCTTCCTTCATTCCATCCTTCCTTGGTTCCCTCCGTCTTTCTAACCTTCGTTCCTTCCTTCGTTCCATCCTTCCTTCCTTCTTTCTTTCCTTCATTCCATATCTTTATTTCTTAATTCTTTCAATCTTTCCCCTGTTATATTCACCCTTCTTTCCTTCCTTCCACTCTTCCTTCCTTCCCTTCTTCCTTCCTTCCTCATTTCCTTCCTTCCTTCCTTCCATTCTTCCTTCCCCCTTCCTTCCTTCATTCGTCTGTCTGATATGCTTCCATCTCCTCTGTCTGTCTGTCTGTCTGTCTGTTTCTTTGTCTGTCTGTCTATATCTGTCTGTCTGTCAGTCTGTGTCAGTCAGTCAGTCAGCCTGTCTGTCTGTCTGTCTGTCTGTCTCTCTCTCTCTCTCTCTCTCTCTCTCTCTCTCTCTCTCTCTCTCTCTCTCTCTCTCTCATCAGTGCCACCACGTGAAGGCGTGTGTACTGTTTGTGGTAAAAGTCAACGGACATACCAGCCACGGTTCAGGGGAAAAGTCTACGGAAAAAGCGACCCAAGTTTCACTGAGGGGTTTGTCGGGGTAGGGGTATGGCAGTGTATGGGGATGTTTTTTGAGTGTAATAGGTGTATGTATGGAGTGTATCTGAGTTGTGTTTGGGGCGGGTGTTTGGGGTGTGTATGGAGTGTATCTGGGATGTAAAGTATACACCCAAAGAACACCTCAAATACACCCTAGATACCCCAAACACCCAAAATACCCTCCCCCCCCAAACACTCAAAATAAACCCCCCCCCACACCCAAAACAGAACCCACACAACCCCCCAGAGGACACCCAAAGCAGAACCTAAACAACCCCTCAAAACACACCCCAAACACACGGCAAACAGAACCCACACAACCACAAAACACATCCCACACAGAACTCAAACACACCCCAAACAAAGCCCAAAAACACTCCAAACAGAACCCACACAACCCCCCAAAACACACCCGAAATGCAACCTCAGACACACCCCAAACACACCCCAGATACACTCCATGCACACTCCAGGCACACACCCCAAACACACCCCTGATACATTCCATACACACCCCAAACACAACCCAGATACACTCCATACACACCCCAAACACACTTTCCAAATGCTACCCAGATACACTCCATACATACACCTAATACCCCCCCCCTCGAAAAAAAAGCCCCATACCCTCCCCCCCCACCCGATTCCGACACATGCCTGAGTAAAATTTCGGAAGTGAAACTTGGGTTGCTTTATCCGTAGACTTTCCCCCTGAACCGTGGCCTCTCTTTTTTTTTTTTTTTTTTTTTTTTTTTTTTTTTAATGAATGGAGGAAGGAAAACCAAAGGAAAAAAAAAATTAAGTTCATGTGCCTGAAGGCATCCTCCATTCATGTAATACTTATAACAATTGGATTTAAAATAGAGACGATTAAATGTATGTGGGAAGCAACTCCCAGGAAGTGAATTCCAGAGAGTAGTAGTTCTGGGGATAAATGAATTTTGATAAGCAGAGGTTCTGGGAGAGAGTGTGAGTTCATGGGCGCTCCCAGCTGCCCGAGTATTTCGGGAGAAATTGTGAAGGGGAGGCACAATTGAAGCCAGTTCGTTATAGCACTTACGGTAAAAATATCGATAAAATAATGCTAAAGAAGCAACATCTCTACGTACTGATAATGGAGGAAGGTCCTGCGTTATGGCAGGATTATTGATTAATTTAATGGCTTTATTTTGAATTTTGTTCAACTGCCTCAATGCAACCGCTGCACATCCACTCCACAGTGGTGAACAGTATTACACCGCTGCACATCCACTCCACAGTGGTGAACAGTATTACACCGCTCCACATCCACTCCACAGTGGTGAACAGTATTCGATCTGAGAACGCACATGACTTTTGTATATTGTGGCCATCTGCTCGTCAGTGAAGAACTCATGAACTCTGTACATAAGTCTCAGTTTTTTAGAAGCATTTTTAGCAAGGGATTTAACATAAGCTGTCCAGCTTAGGTTGGGGTTTAGAGTAACACCTAGGATATCAATTGTAGTGGATATGGGAATACTGACATCATTTAAAATTATGTGAGAGTCTGAGGGATTCTTTCTGTTGGAGAAATTAATGTATTTAGTTTTCTGAGCATTAAATGAGACCAGATTTGTTTGTCCCCATTGATTAATTTTAGAAAGGTCTTGGTTCAGAGAAATTGCTGTGTTTATTTGGGAATTTATAATATCAAATTGTGTAAAGGAGGTACTAAATGTGAAAGAACTATGAAGGGTCGAGTCATCAGCATAAGAGTGTATTGGGTTGTGCGTGACAGATAGGAGGTCATTTATATGTATGAGAAAGAGGGTTGGCGCCAAAACTGATCCTGAGGTACGCCAGCATTTATGGAATGAAACTGAGAATAAATATCATCTACCATGACTCGCATTTTTCTACTATGAAGGTAAGAAGAAATTAGAGGAACCAGTGATGCAAGGCCATAGTGTGACATCTTAGACAATAAGGCCTGGTGCCATACTCTATCAAATGCTTTTGATATATCAAGTGCTATTGTGTGTGTTTGACCGTGTTGGTCTATTGTTTTGTTAATCTGATGGGTAAGAAGGCAAAGATTATCTACAGTTGAACGTTCTTGTCTAAATCCATACTGCCGATCATTGATTAATTTATTGATTTCTAGATGTTTGACTATGTGTTTGTTAATTAGTGTCTCAAAAACTTTACCGAGAATGGAAGTTATTGCAATTGGTCTATAGTTTGATGGATCAGAAGTTGCCCCCTTTTTAGGAACAGGATGGATATTTGCTTCTTTCCAAGGGGCTGGAAAAATTGAGGTACGGATGCATAAGCGGAAAAATTTTGCCAATACAGGAGCCAACACTGAGGAGCAATTTTTAAGTACTATTGAAGGAATTTCATCTGGACCAGTGGCTTTGTCTGCTGATAGATTCTGTAATACGGCTTGTACGTGTCTGGTGTGAATCATGAAAGGAGGTATTTGAGGGGAATCAAAATCAAGTACAGGAATATTATGATTTTCTGTATTTAGGGTTGAGTTTGTTGAAAAAATGTCAACAAGAAGGTTGGCTTTTGCGCGTGGGTCACTTACTAGATTTCCATTGGGGGACTGTAACGGTGGAATGCAAGAGGTGGTAGTGAAGTTAGTTTTGAATGAATTAAGGGTTGACCAGAATATTTTGTTATCATTTGGGTTGTTTAGTAGTTTGTTAGCTTGTCTACGTAGAAAGTTTGATTTTGAAAGATTGATAATAGTTTTGGCATAGGGTCTGATATTTTTATAATAGTTAAAGGCTTCTTTGGTTTTGGTCCTTGTATAAGTGTTATAGGCTATTGTTTTATGTTCTGTTACTCTAGCACAATTGTGGTCAAACCATTTAGGAGAATTACATCTTTTTCTGTAACTATGATGGGGAATGAATGTTTCCATGCCGACTTTAATGAAATCCTGTATGTGGCCCAATGTGGAATTTGCATCTTGGGAGAAAAAGGAGGTCCAAGGAACATCCATGAGAAAATTTTGAAGTCCCTCCCAGTCTGCCCTGTCGTAGTGCCATTTAGTCCTCACGACAGGTTCAGAGCAGGAGGGTGTGGTAGGTGTGAAACTGGTGGCTTGAATCAGACAATGATCCGAGGATCCGAGGGGGACTTCACTTCGACATTATAATTATCTGAATTGGTTGTTAGAAACAAGTGCAATAGGTGGGGATTTTGATCGGGGTTGTCTGGTACACGGGTGGGTTGACTGACTAACTGGGTGAGATTAAATGAGTCTGCAAATAGCTCACATTCAAGACCAGAGTCATCAGTTCTGGCTGAATAAGTGAGCCATTCAACATTATGGACATTAAAATCACCCAGAACAGTAATTTCTGATGCAGTATTAATGCTGAGGACACTTAGTTGTGCAGACAGAGAGTCAAATAATCTCGGCTCTGAAGGGGCATTAGGGGAACGATAAACACAACAGAAATACTTAATTTTACCAAAAAAAAAAAATAATAATAATAATAATAATTTGTATATGGAATAGTCGAAATAAGGACAATTAAATTTAGTAATCTCCTCCAGGGCAATTTCTGATATAGGAAGGCAACATACGCCTCCTTTTGGTCTGAAATTTTGAATCAAGATATAACCAGGAAAATTAATTCCAGCTAAATCAGAGGTGGAGCTTACTTGTGTCTCTGTCAAAAATAGCAGATCAGGGGATTCAAACTGGAGGAAATTTTGAACAGAGTTGATGTTGGAATGAAGTCCCCTAATATTGCAAAAGAAAATTTTACTGCACTGACGAGCAGATTTAGGGCGCCACAACACTGGGGGTGGCATAGTCGCTTGATGACGACCGGGAGGGCCCTGTGCAGACAACCCAGCCCTGCCGGCGGTGGTCACCCGAGAAACCAGCGCACTGATTCCCAGTATAGCAGCAGCCATGGTTCATTTTGTGGGGGGGGGAGAACAGGGATAGTGTTGTGGAATGGGTATGATATGTAATGACAAGATCGGTGTTTTATGGAGAGAGGATAGCTGGTTTAAGGTAATGTAATATAATGTGGATGTGTGTGTTGTGTAAAGAGGGCAGCCTGATGCCCTCCGCTGTGTGAGGCAGAAAGATGTGTAACCAGCTACCAAGGCCTAGCAGAGAAAATGGAATCCAGGCTATTCCCTGAGTCTACCGTTACCTTGGCGGTAGTACTTCCCTGGGCGGGGCTGCCTACCCCGTGGAGAGGATTGGGAAGATGATGAAGAAGAGAGGGTGAAAGAGAGGGAAGTATAGTGGGTGAGACATGGAAGGAGGAAGAGTAGGTGAGTGGGAGAGAGGAAATAAAGGTGAGTCAGGAGGGAGAAAGGAAACATCAGAGTAGTTTATGAATGATAAGTCAGGGAACGAAAGCGATTATGCTGTGTAAGGAGAGAGAAAGGGAGGGAACAGAAGAAATGTTTATGAAAGAAGACTCGGAAAAGGGGAGTGAGTAGGCTGCGTAAGGAGGAAGGAAAGTTGGGAATGAGAGAGGGACAATGAGTGAAGTGTGAATGAAGGGAGAATAAATGGGAAGGGAGATAGCATGGGGAAGGATAAACAAGTGAATGGACACTGAAGGAAAACTCTTTGGGTGGAGATAAGGGGGTAAGGAAGAGTGTGCCGGGTGTGGAAGGGTGACAGGGGGTGATGTGCAGTGATGGAGAATCCGGGCCGGGGGAGGGGGAACGGAAGACAGATTAGATTGAGTGATGTACGGTATAGCGAGGAGAATGGCGGAGATTTGGAGAGATGAGGTGGAAGCTAGATGGAGGAGACAAGAGGAACTGAGGCTAAATGGTGGAGCAGATGTGAGGAGACGGTACTCCCCTCCCTCCCTCTCTCTCTATATATATCTGTATCTATCCACACATATACAGTATATATATATATATATATATATATATATATATATATATATATATATATATATATATACTGTATATATATATATATATATATATATATATATATATATATATATAATGTAAATATCTTAGTGAATCCCATTTTGGTTAACGTGTTCTAATGCCACAAATTTCAAGTAATGCAATAATAATAATAATAATAATAATTATAAACTAGTAGTAGTAGTAGTAGTAGTAGTAGCTAGTAAAAACTAATAACCAAAACAAGGCCACCAACAAAATCACAACATACCATTAATAATTAATCAATACTCATCATCATCATAATCATCAAAACAAACAATCCAGCTTTCCCAACAGACCAGTACGGTAATAGCCAATTAACCAATCAGCAAGAAGCACAATCGATCAGTTCTGTCTGGGAGTGATACTGTGCTTTAGGATATTACCACCTCATTACCACCTCAAGGCTCCCAGAACTCACTCTCAGCAGAATATTAGTTTTGCGTCAGCTGGAGGAGAATGCTAGAGTAGTCCCGATATGAGAGGGCTATAGCAACCCTTACTAACCCTCAGGTTCCAATGACTCATTATCAACAATAAAAATCGTCTAGCGCTGGTTTGAAAAGAATACCGGGGTATTTCCATCCATATGAGGGAATTGTTGCTTAGAACAGTAAATATTTAGTAAACTACAGTTCAAGCATGGGGTATATACGGTAGACGTTTTCTATAATTTATATATATAATTTTGGAAGTTTTCTTCCATGATGTTTTCGGCGAATATTACCTCTCATCTGGCGGCTACCGCTATTGCTACTACCATTGCTACTACAAAAATAATAATAATAATAATAATAATAATAATAATGAGGACGTAAGACAATGACCCTACCTATAAACAATTCTTAACAACAAACGATACTAATAAATTCTAAATTTCCATACTTCCATAACATAGGCTAACCATCAAAGTAACACAAAAACAAACGATACTTACTAATAACCATCAAAGTAACACTAACCTGCACAACCTCCAGCCTGCCACTTCCATCACTGGTCACACAAGCATCCATCTCCAGTATCAAGATGCGTCCAATAAATTCACGTCAGGCCGATGACAGATCATTTATTGCCCCTTCATATCGTTTTTTACCACTATAGTCCGTCACCGCAATTTCCACGTCAAGTGCTATGTTTGCGCACAAGAGCAGTTCATCTTCAAAACAGCCTTGGTAATTGTAGCAGTCATAACACAACCTTTACCCACAGACAGTAACGCATAACTGAGGCTTGCCGCTTCCGTTGTTGTCGTCGCCAGTTGCCAAGTGAAAATGATAGAAATCCGCTAGCTTGGTCTCAAAGTAGTTAAAAATCAGCCAGACTGAGGGAAAAAAAAAAAAAAAAAAAAAAACTACTACAGGGTTTTTAAAAATGCCCGACACGAGAAAGCTTGTACATATTTACCCGCTAAACTGCATTCAAACCTCTAAATTTAGCGAAAAACAGCTAAGTTTGTAACTCTGGTCGGCGCCTACCCACGATGCGTAACAATACACTTCTAGTAGCAATATCAAAATCTCTCCAAAATGCACCTACTGACCATACAATGATTCTAAAAATTTGGTTAAAATGTATAAATTACAGTTACACGGTAATACTAACAAAAATTGTTCATAATAATATTTAACTTATGAGACTTTTTGGAACGGTTGGCAACCTTCCTCTACAGCCCCACGCTGGCTGGCAGAAATAGATTGTTGTTGTTGATGATTCTCTCCTCAATTCGAGGAGACCGGGCCTTACTGTAGCCCGGTTGCTGGTGGTTGTCTTGAATAAAGGTAAGGGGGAAGACAGGGCCTGGGGAATGCCCAGCACACACGCCCTGTCTCCTGGCTGAGTTGCGGTGTGTGAGAAATAGATGTACTGTACTGTATATATTTTTCCTTACACTGTTAGACTGAGGGGAGGGATGTAACGTTATGCAGTGATCATAATTAGGTACACTTCAAGGTCAGTTAGCTGTGGAATGTAATGGTATTTTTTTTTAAGCTGATTAAATGTCTGGACTAAATCGAGGCCAATAAGTCTTATTGGCCTTGGACTAAATAAGAGTGACAGCAACATCCGCTACTGCCGTGATCAGTCTATGAGCGTTAATATCCAACACGTTAAAGGAACAACTGCCGCATACCATTTGCAAACATATATTCTTGGTAAGTGAATTCCAACACTCCCTCCTTCACATGGCTTCATGTCATGTAGATTTCAACTTCATGTAACTGGGATACGAGTACATTATCAAGGACTAGAGAGAGATGAATAACCTGATATCATAGTAAACGATATAATCCAAAGTTTACTCCGAACCTCCCTGTTCCTTCTTTTATCCTTTCTGCTTCATCTATTGCATTATTATTATTATTATTATTATTATTATCATCATCATTATTATTACGGTATTCTTTTCTCTTTCGCCCACTTGTCTCTGAGCCCTTCGTACGGGCCTGTTTTTTTTTTTTTTTTTTTTTTTTTTTGTCCGATCAGAAGTTTTCTCGATTTAGCAGGATGTTTCATGGAAGATGTGTATCATTTCCTTCCATATTCGACTGTTCTCAAAGTGAATCGGAATCAAAGCAATATGATCGGACAAACAAATGAAGGGAATATCACGTTTTGTTTTTTTGGTTTGTTTTTATCGCAGGAAATATATGTGGCTTGTGACTGTGTACTGTATATGGATATTTGGTAAAGACGTCATGTGAGTTAGACCGAATAACAACGGCAGGATTATGGAGCACAGCACCCTAATACTCAGAAAAAGAGAGAGAGAGAGAGCAGAAAACCTGTTTACAGGCATGTTATTATGATGTAATTGCCCGGTATTGTGGAGGTAATGTGACGCCTATCAGATGGTCGTCCATCAGTTTCTGTCATGTTGTACTCATGTATCTTTGCTAGGTATCCCCTCCCTCCCTCTACTATAGTGAATCGTCATTTTCTCATAATGTCTCCCATCTCATAATCATCACCAGATCCCTCAACAGAATCAATCGAATGTGCATTTATCCATCAAGTTACTTACAAATGGTTCCCGTTAAAGAAATTCGTGGTGGAGTTTGTTCATTGTTCATTAACGAAAAGTAACTGAGAATGCGAACTAACGCAATTTCTTCATATTCAACTTGTTCCTCTCTTTTTCACACGAATAGAAAACTTTTTTTACGTCATTGTAACGCAAAAACTGTTCATGGTTAAGCATACATCTATTGCACTTGTTACGGCCACTTCTCTTTACCAGCTTCAATAAGTCCATTGTTAAATCTCCCCCCCCCCCTCTCTCTCTCTCTCTCTCTGAACAAACACAAAAAAAAGTAGTAAGAAAAAGATAAGGCCGGTGTCAGTAAATCCTGTCACAGAACCCAAACGAGGCCAGAACCACTTAGCCTTATCACAGTAACAGTGACCTAGTTAGCTGCCACAAACACCACACCGCACATCATCATAAACCGCTACTGCCATCCACATTCATCACTTGTTACCTCACCCACTTGCCTGGTGTATCACAGAAGCTGCCTGCAAACTGAGCTGCTAGAGGGGCGTTGGCACCACAGAGCTGTGTGGGCTGTTTGGCGACCATTCCTAAAAACTCTCATCCCCCTTTACCCAGATGTCTCATGTCATTTACCATCCCTCTTTCCACCCTCTCCCCATCCTCAACAATGATAGACACAAATACATGCATACATATATATTCATATAGTGATAGGCAGACATGCATCGATTAGCGAAGGCAATTCGACACAAGTCAGATACCACTAAGAGGGTGCAGCATGATGCAGTACACATCACTTCCTTTAAAACTTTCCTTCCTCCCCCCGACAACACCTCTGCTCTTACAATCATATCATAAACACACCAGCCACTGGTCACTACCATGTTGACAAACTGGCCACCAATTTACGCTGATGCCGCCACAACAACCTACTCATATAGGGTGCTCGGCCATTCAGAATGTATTGTGAATGGGGTATTGTCTAGCGGGGAAATTATATAACCTTACCGTTTTTTTAATGGGTGATAGGGAGACTAATGCGGGGACAGTGGGGTATGCAGGCAGGAAATAATCAGAGACTAGTGTGATTCTTCCCTTTTCTGGTATAACAGGCACTGACGGAAAGCCTACACGTGGTGACGCTGTGAACCCTTGTTGGAGCTGCTGCGGCGTCCACCTGGAAGCCAAACCTTCCCACATTTCCCTGCACCTTCATGTGAGAAGGAACCTAGACTGACCCTAGTGAGGTGCTATCTATCACAAGTGGGCGCCGGTTTTCTATTCAGTACGTGGACTGTATTGCACTGTACTGTACCTGTAGGGCGGCCCCGCAGGAGCATTTATCTACCTGCAGGCGACGGGTCTGTTCAGCCAGACAGACCGGGATTATGCAGCAACGCCAACAACTGGTATAAAAACTTCAACAGAGTGAAGGGCCCTCATACCAGCCATCGACCACTTCACCACCTAATTAAAACTGACCACTTACAAATCCGGCGTGGAAGTATCATTTTGCCCTTCAGAGTTAACGGCTTAATCAGTCCAATAAATATCTGAATTCCATTTTAACCCCACTTTTAGGTAAATACGTGACGACAGAGCCAGTCTTAACCAAAGTGCTTACATTTATACCTCAGTTCAGTAAATATCGTTCTTCCTCCAACGATAAGCCACTCTCATACTCTCCCACCTTCCGTCTCTGCCTCTATCTTGGCCTCGCTCACATATGCCTCCCAGATTTGTCGCTCATATGGCCGGACCACCACAAGGCATTTCCCTTGCTAAAGGTTTTTGGAGTCTCGCCTTTTGAATTCTCCAGCTGGGGTCTGGGGAATATTATGTGATGGAGAATGACGGAGACAGGAAAAAGAGAGTGACAATAGCATGAGAAAACGAGAGAAAAGATGGATTAATGGAGGAAGTCACTTGGTGTCATCAAACATCACTTGTAATTTCAGGTACACATAAGCCTGCCCCTCTCTCTCTCTCTCTCTCTCTCTCTCTCTCTCTCTCTCTCTCTCTCTCTCTCTCTCTCTCACACACACACACAAAATCAATAAATACCATTATTCTCATGTCATACACTACATCTTATTGTAAATCATTAAAGAAATGAATTAACAGTAAAACCAGTAGAATATTTACATGATCACATCTGCCCTGGCAGAGAATATATAACTATTAGTGCATGTTATTTTTAGATGTGCTGATTTCTTCTTTGGATGGGCAGGCAGACACTGAGCCAAAGTGGCAGACTATTGAACAATAGAAAATAGTTGAGCGACTGAGAGGAAATTGATAAAGAAAATTATTTACGAGTACGTTGCCTGTTACGGTGGATGTACCATTGTTTTGTGTGCGTGTGCAAGCAAAGGCGTGTTAAGAGGTTAACTCCACAAAAACACTGATCCAGGATTATTAGTTACAGAGTCGGGGAGTGGAGAAGAGGAGTGCATGATGCAGGGAGCCTTACACTGCCTCATATTACCTACCATGTCTCAGGCTGCCTCACACTACACCACACTGTCTCACACTACCTCAAATTGCCTCACACTAGGCTATCTACACTGTCTCAGGCTCCCTCACACTACACCACACTGTCTTACACTACCTCGAATCGCCTCACACTAGGCTATCTACACTGTCTCAGGCTGCCACACTGCATCACACTGTCTCACACTACCTCGAATCGCCTCACACTATCTACACTGTCTCAGGCTGCCACACTGCATCACACTACTTCGAATTACCTCACACTGTATGCATTATCTCAGGCTGCCACACACACTACACGACAGTATCTCACACTGCCATGAAGTCCACCACACTGCCCCAAACTGCCTCACACTGCGTCACATACCCAAACCCACATTATCAGGCACGACCATTATGAAAGTTACAATTGGTGCTTCTGGTATGTTACTCCGACTGGTAAAGTAATAAAGGTTTCAGTACGAGAGGTCCTTCCAAGGTTAGAAGAATGGGCAGAGGGTGGCAGGAACTAAAAGGAACTCACTGTCGTAGTACATGAACTAATGGACACTTTCTAACCTTTCCACTACGACAGGTTCTTCGTAAGTTGACTAATACCACCTGCGGAAAAAATAAATCACAAATGTCGTTTCTCTCTCTCTCTCTCTCCAAGTGGTTTCTTCTCCATGTCCCATTTCTCCTACTTGTGTCACTTCCCCAGGTCTCTTCTTTTGTATTGCGTTTGTACATCATCACATGGCCAACATTTCATTTTATTTTGACAAGGATGTCTCAAAACAGTGACATTTTCTTTTTCGTCAGTGCCACTATTGTTTGTCCACCAACATTATCTATCTAACCGAGAATGGTGGAGGGGTAGAGGGTCAACCAAGGAAAACCAAGGAACTTACCTATTGTTGCTGAGAAAAATAAGTCAAAAGGTCAAAGACAGATGGAAAATAAAACATAAATTGGGACTAATCTTTACAAAAGGGTTCGATTTTGAAAACAATATAACAAACGTCACGGTCACAAGGCCAGGTCATTTATTCAACCCTGTAACTCAAAGAATTCTTGTTCCATTTGGACCAATTTCGGTGGAAGGACTGAAGAAATTCCATTATGAGTACAATATGCCGAAGGTCAAGGTCCCAGAGGAAGGTGAACCGAAACAGCTTTGATCTAATCTGGACCAAATGTAGTGGAAAGGGTGAGACATAATCAAGAATGAAGTACTTCAATTATGGGGACAATCTGTTTGAGGCCAAGGTCACAGGGCAAAGTAAAATGCTTGGCCCTTAGAAAAATGTTGGGCGAGGAGGCTGGATTCTCTGGAACGTATCCTCATTGGGTAAGGAGCTCCCTAACACCTATTCCTAAGCGATTTATTGGTTATTACACCTTGCCATCCTATTCTGTGTTGCCTGTCATTCTAGTATCATCGTACTATGCATATACCAGATACAAAACGATATTAGCCAACCGTGTCCAAGAATAAATCCGTGAGGAAGTGGTGTTAAGTAGCCTCCTTGCCCGAAGAGAATACGGGTCTCATAGTGCTCCTTGTTGACATTTACTGCCACCAAATGATTTCCGTGGGATAAAGAAAGGCGTCTCTTTTTGCAGAGGTTAGGAACAAGCTCCATGAACCCTTTGCCTCTATGGCTCGTATTCTTGTCAGTTAAAGAAGCTCCCTAGCACCTCTTCCTTAACGATTTAATTTCCAAAATACATTACTATTTCTCTTTTTTGCTTTATATATCTTTTGAATGTCGATATAGACTGCATGACAAACACACAAGAATATAGTAACTGAGCAGAATCAGATATAAACCAATAAGGAAGAGATGTTAGCAATCTTCCTAACCGCACGAGAATACCATCTTATAAATCCTACCTTACCTGCATAAAATCGTCAGGCAGTGGCGAAAAGTAGAGAAAGAAAGTGTTATAGTGCTACAGGTGTTAATTAGGTAGACTGCAAAGGTTAGCGATGGATGCAGGCCAGTGAAATGGATTATATGCTAGCAAACTGCTTAAGGCCTTCACTCCCAGCACGTATTTCATCCTTTATTCTTGCTAATTCCAGATGTTTATTTTCAGTTTATGAGAGATCTTTGGAACTGATAGTGTTAGCTGTAGCTTTAATTAACCTCTTCACTACGGGAGCCCATTAGGCTGAATAAAATCATTTAGAAGAAGCATGAGTTAAAAAAAAAAAATCGCAGGAATAAAGGTATTAAGATAAATGATGGTGTGGCCGAAGATGTAAATGGTGGAATGCTGACCAGAGAAGAATGAAAAATAATAGAATAGCCTTGATAACGTGGGATATTATATAACGGAAGGCTGCTAAGAGGGAATGATAATGAGTAGTTGGAAAAGTATGCTCTGGAATGCTGATTAAGACGGAATGAAAGACAGCAGGTGAGCCAAGGTAGATGGAGAAGTGTATTGCTGACGACTGCTTAAAATGGTATGTGTGAATCCGCTTAAGACTGGCTATAGACACACCACTCATCATCACTCCATCGCGCCCCTACCTAGTCACAGTCAACACCATCCGATTCTTCCGCTACTTTGAGATTGGGTTCTGTGGGAGGCGGTGAGGGAGGGGTGAGAGGGGAGTCTGTGGTGATAGGGAGGGGCAGGGAAAAATGTGAGGAGGTTATTCTGAGAGGGAGTGGGGGATAACAGACGAAGCAGGAGAAAATGATGGAGAGTGGGCATAGTAAGAGGAAAGGAAGAGGACAATGTGTGGTAAAAGAAGGAGGGTTGTCAGAAGCACACGCCAGGAAGGAGTGTTGCGATGGAAGGGAGGGAGTATGGGGAGAGGAACACACAGGAAATTTCATCTATCTTTTGATGTAACAGTTCAAGAGAGAGAAATGAATGAGTTAACATAACATGATTATATGACAGAGAACAGCACCAAAACCCTGTGATCTCGGAAACATGCAACTGTGAAACTAAGCACATTATTGGAAGGCTTATGGGAGGTAACAGGCACTATCTAAGTGACTGTTCTCAAAATTGGCCACCATTTTGCTGAAAGAAGCCAGAAAGCCCCAGATTGAGCACTAAAACTTAGTTATCTTGGAAGCTATTAAAGTTACATCAGATCCACGCAAACTGATGGAAACCTTATGACATAATAACAGGTGTTACCTACTATTGCCTTGTCTCAAAAATAGCCATCATATCGCCAAAAAACGATAAATGAAGCACCAAATCCGGGTCATATCTGAACTTATTAAAGCTACAGTGAACCTATGCGCATCGGTGGAAAGCTAAAATAACATTAGCAAGCCTCTTTTCTCGAGCAAATTCCTTACTTTCAGATATGGACGTCTATAACTCCACAATCCTTTGTTCTACAAGTATGAGTGGCATTGTTATTCACTATCATTCTCCCTAATACTCAATGGTAATTCATCAATAATTCACTGTTACGAACTCTGCCTTTGACATAACCCTACACCCCCATTTCCTCTCTCTCTCTCTCTCTCTCTCTCTCAGTAATGCATGTTTACATTTCACTGCTTCGTAGACGTCTTCAGTATCACCATCAGGTCGAATTAAGCTTAGAATATACGGTAACTCACCATCGCCGACCCAATCAAATTACCTTGATTAAACCAGATTATTTCCCCTCTTGTTTCATTTAGGTTTAGGACTGAGCCAGAAGTGAAATCAAATACAATTGCCTCACTTTATGACGACACAATAATGTCATAATCCTGTAGTATATTATGGTACTTTATACGAGTGGAAGAAGGCTGTTCCATGAGTCTAATCTGGCATCACCCATGGAGGTCTTTCAGTGGTGGTAATAATGCTGGTGCGGCTGGAGCTGAATTACTCTCCACCGCCTCCTTTACTGGCCATAATAGAATCCCAAGTACCTTCCTTTGGGGCCACATTTTCATCGGGTAAGGAAGCTCCCCAACACCCTTTCCTAAGCGATTTATTTTGCTTATTACACCTTGCTATCCTCTTCTTTGTTACCTAAATCATTCTGGTATCACCATACGCTTCATAAATAACGTACACAATATATTTGTCAGCCGTACCCAAAAATAAAATCGGTAAGGAAGAGGTGATAGGGAGCCTCCTTACTCAACGAGAGTATGCCTTAGATACAGGAGGCGATAGGGGACAGGTAGAGGAGGCGGTGTGGGAAGGATCCGTGCAGAACAAAAGTGGACTGAAGACGGAGCAGTTAAATAAACATGAATGAAGAAATGAATAAATAAATAAACTGAGGAGTGTTTGGCTTACCTGCGGAAGAAGAGGAGACACAAGGGGACACGATTTAATTGAACACACACACACACACACACACACAGACACAGACACACACACAAACACAAACACAGGGGAGAGAGAGAGAGAGAGAGAGAGAGAGAGAGAGAGATGGTAGGGTAGTGTAAAATAACGGGAAGGTAAAGGGAGACAGCACAAGATAGGATTAAGAAGAATAGGGTGGGGGACGGCAGAGGGTGAGGGTGGGGTGAGGTAAGTTAGGGTGGGGCAGGGCTGGGCGGGGCAGGATAGGATGGGATAGGGCTGGGCGGGGTGGGATAGGGTGGGGCAGGGCTGGGTGGGGCAGGATTGGGTTGGGTGCAGCAGCGTAGGGCGGCAACCAAGTAAGATGTCACCGATACCATTAAATGTTACAGTTTTTGCTTCCAATCCTGCACTACTTGTCGGACAGTAAGACAGCTTCCATGAAAGGTGACTCCCTCGCCTCCAACCCGCCTCCCACTACCTTCTCATCTCTTAAAAACCTTCTGATTTAAGTTCCCCTAAGAGACCGATTTGTAAGCTAGAATACCATATCTTGTGGATGAGTTGTGTTTATGGATCAAAGACTGGCTCACTAATCACAAACATGGGTTAAACGGAGTCTTTCTGCCGGCTTGAAATAAACTGTGAAGCGATAACACTAGCAACAATTTAGAAACAGGAGTATTCTAAGGCAGCCAGGTTTGCAGATGTCCTTGCAAGAGACAGTAATACTCTTCCATCTATATATCTATATACCTAGGCTGCTTCCACCAAAAAAAAAAAAAAAAAAAAGGTAGCCGAGACAGGACGACACACACCCAATTAACTTATCCGCACACTCACATTCATTCGCAATACTCTTAGAGTAGAAAAAAAAAAAAAAAAGTGTGAAAGCATCCAACTAGACGAGAAACAATGAAGGACTGGGGGAAAAGGGCAGGTATGAAATCCCACGTTAGTAATTGTACTTAACAGCACTTTGCCTTTGTCCTTGCAGCCTGTACGTTCATCATCATATTTGGAGTTCTCTTTTGGGATATACTGTCTAGGATATCATTCAATACAGTCACAGCCGTGGTGTCCATTCCAGGAAGACGGTTCGACTCCTCACATGTAATAGAACCCTTAATCTTCTACTTAGAGATAAACATGTCAAGGCTAAATCAGCAGCGATTAAATCTCCATTAAGCTGCCCATCAACCCGAACTTAATGTACTGGGAGAAATATCAGCACTAAAATATGGCTCTAATAGTCGAGTCTTAAAGAATATCCTTCTTCATTACTAAAGGGTTTGATGTGTGTATTATTGGTGGCTTAGAGTGTAAGGCGGGCATAATTCAAAGCCTCACACCTGCTGCAGCCCGCCCTCCCATCTCATCGATATCCCGCTAACGATTCCACCAAACACACCCTTGGGAGGCTACCGAGGCCACCGCTAAATCTAACCCGCCTCTGAGGTAGATTAAGTAAGGATGGGATAGGCAGTGGGTAAAAACTGGCCCTGATAAAGACATATATCTTAGTCGTCTGGAAGCAATTCGGATAAAGGAAGATGAAGTAAGGAAGGGATAGGGAGGGGATAACAAACACAGCAAATTATGAACCTCACTTCACTGCTGGAGACTTTATGTAACCTACATACTCAGAGCAAACGCAAATAATATCACAGTTAGCCCTGACAAGACAAAGGACACCTTTAATAGTCTCACTCACCTTTGATGTATTCTGAAGGAATATATATATATATATATATATATATATATATATATATATATATATATATATATATATATATATATATATCCAATTGGATCCCAGAGTTGCTGGGCGAGGCTCCGTTCCGGGAGGGTCCTAAGCGTACCGCCCTCCGCCTATCGGCTCATAGTCACGAAGCTCACAGGTCCCTACCCGGGGGTTCCCTACTTTATTAAGGTCTGAAAATTCCCAGTTCTGTCCAATTCTGCAGACACTGGGCTCCAATGGGATATATATATATATATATATATATATATATATATATATATATATATATATATATATATATATAGATAGATAGATAGATAGATAGATAGACAGATAGATAGATTGATAGACAGTGAGCAGATGGAGAGAACACTTTAAGGAATTGTTGAACGTAGAGGATGGAAGTAATGCGAGTATAAGTGGCTGGGGAATGGCTGGGAGAAGGAGGGAGGTGAGAAGACAGGAAGAAATCAGTAGGATAGAAGTTGTGGAAGCAATGAAGAAAGTTAAATCGGGGAAAGCCCCAGGAATTGATGGAGTGTGTGGTGAAATGCTGAAGCATGGGGAGAGATAGTAGTAGAATGGATGTGGAAGATGTGCAGATTGGCCTGGGAGGAAGGTAGAGTCCCGGAGGATTGGAAGTCAGGTATAATTATTCCCTTGTACAAAGGAAAAGGGGAAAAAGAAGTGTGTGGTAATCATAGGGGCATTTGTCTTCTTAGTATAATAGGAAAAGTGTATGGTAGGATACTTATAGACAGAGTTAGAGAAAGAACAGAGAAATTAGTTGGAGAAGAACAGGGAGGCTTTAGGAAGGGAAGAGGTTGTACAGATCAGATATTCATTCTTAGATCTTTAGTGGAAAAGTTTCTAGAGAAGGGAAAGAAGTTGTATGCGGCTTTCATGGATTTGGAGAAAGCATATGACAGGGTGGATAGACAAGGATTGTGGAAAGTGTTAAGAATATATGGAGTAGATGGGAAGTTGTTGAATGCTGTGAAGAGTATGTATACGATGGTGCGAAGGCTGCAGTGCGTGTGGATGGTGAACTAAGTGAATCTTTCTCTTTGAAAGTTGGTTTGAAACAGGGATGTGTCATGTCTCCGTGGCTGTTCAATCTGTACATGGATGGGGTAATAAAAGAGGTACAAGGTAGGGTAGTGGATGTTGGAGTGGCCCTGGTGAGAAAGGATAGTGTTTGGAAACTCCCTGTACTGTTGTTTGCAGATGATAGTGTGTTGTTGAGTGAAGACGAAGGGGAGCTACAAGGCTTGGTGGATGAGTTTGAGAGAGTGTGTAAGAAACGGAATCTAAAGGTGAATGTAGGGAAGAGTAAAGTGATGGTCTTTGAGAGAGGTGAAGTTAGTGAATGTACAGCGAGGTTGGATGGTGAGGAATTGGAAAATGTGAGTACGTTTAAGTATTTGGGTAGTGTGATGAGTAAGGATGGAGGTTTGGAGGGTGAAGTGCTTGAAAGGGTACAGCAGGGAAGAAAGGTTGCTGGTTCTTTGAAAGCAATGATAAGAAACAGGGAAGTGAGCATGAAAGTGAAAAAGTTACTACATGACAGTATTGTGATACCAACTCTAACGTACGGAAGTGAAGCTTGGACATTGTTGGAAGGACACAAGTCAAGAGTGAGAGCAGTGGAAATGAGTTATTTAAGAGAAGACTGTGGAGTCACGTGGAGAGACAGGCTGACGAATGAGGATATAAAGGAGCGTTGTGGTGTGGATGTGGATGTGGATGTGATAGGAAGCGTTATGAGGAACACACTGAGGTGGTTTGGCCATGTGGAGAGGATGGAGGGTGAAAGACTGACGAAGAGAGTGTATGTGAGTGAGGTGGAGGTGGGAAGAGGGAGGGGGAGGCCGAGGATGAGATGGAGGGATGGGGTGGAGAGGTATATGAGAGAGGGGGTGTGAGTTGGGAGCAGGGCAGTGAAATGGCGGGGGACAGGGCGACTTGGAGGCGATTTGTTTGTGGCCACCCCAAACGGGATTGAGGCGTCTGGCAATATATATATATATATATATATATATATATATATATATATATATATATATATATATATATATGTGTGTGTGTGTGTGTGTGTGTGTTTCATGGGGGAAGCCCGTGGGGTACGGTACCCCCTGGCTAAAACAAGGTCTGAGTAGAGGTCTAATATTATGCGAAAATTTGTATTGCTTCATAAACAAAGATGGTCGTTTGCACCGGCACTGCCTCCGCCCTCTTCATCGTAACGGGCGGGGGACTCCCACTCTGGTAAATCTGGCGTGGGGGAGATGTACCACTGTGCAAGATAGCAATTTCCTGGATGACAAATAACAATGTCGTCAACGTATGGTCCGTCCTGGTCCGAGGCGCTTTATGTGCTTTTTTAGTTAGTTCTTTTTACGGGGTGGGGCACTAACCCACCACCAACCCTTTTAGTCGCCTCGTACGACAAGCAGGGATACTAGGGGAGTATTCTTGAAACCCACCTACCCCCAGGGAGGGGTAGACCGAGGATGAGGTGGAGGGATGGAGTTGAGAGGTATATGAGGGAGGGGGGGGGTGAGTTGGGGGGAGGGGAGTCAAATGGTGGGTGACAGAGTGACTTGGAGGCGTTTTGTCTGCGGCCACCCTTTGCGGGATTAGGGCGTCGGGCTATAGATAGATAGATAGATAGAGACAAATAACAATGGCCGTGCATGTCGTCGCTGTCCAGGACCTCTGGGGAGTTGGGTGCAACTCTCGGGTGTCCCCCATACCACCGTGCAAAAATTGCTTCTCGGCAAATAATATGGGGTTGTCGCTTCCAGGAGCTACCCTCCCTCCCCCCCGGCACCCTGGCTAAAACCCCGTGGAGGTCTACCACTGTCCATAATTTCGTTTTCCTAGAAAAAATGAAGCTGTAAATACCGACACTGCCTGGACCACAAGCCCCCACCACCCTCGTGAGGGATGGCCTTCAGGGGCCTATCCTGCTTGAGGAGAATGAAACTGGAAGCTGGAGAGGGAGAAAGTGTAAGGCAATATCATCATCATCATCATAATGATTAGCTCCATAATCACAACAAATTCACTGACTGAGAAGGATCTCACAACTAGGTAAGGAGAACACAAAAGTAGGAGAATTACCAGGCAAAATGCCCTGTACACTGGTCCGAATGACCATTCCCTGATCATTCATGCCTTTCAAATGCCAGGCTGCATGGCCCAGGCGACAACGTTACAAACATCAGTATGTGCTTCATTTGATTATGTTGTTCTCTGGTTGGGTGGAGACGGTGTGGAGGATGGACAGACAGTGCACAAGTACTGTAGTTCTGTGGTATATTTCACAGCAGTGGTTCAAGTACCGGTACCGCTCGTGTGTGTTGCTCCGCCAGCCACAACTGCAACTCCCCCACACGCTAAGGCCTCATCACCAGCCACCAGTCTTCCTTACCGCCATGAAGCCGACTTCGTTAACCAATAATCAGCCTTAAACTGGCGGTGGCGCGTTAACAATTAACCAATCTTTCACCGATAATGAGAGGTGCGTTATCTTCGGATTCCTCCTTGCCTTATCTGTGTGCCGCCTGGTCATGCCAACACACCTGCAATTAGACAAGACCTTTGCTGATGCCGCCTGTGTGCTGCCCAGTGTAGGAAATTGCCACACCACACCACACCTTGCCAAAATTTAAGGTACCCTGAACAAACCTGCTCCTGAAATATATTTACTACACTATACGTTGCCTCCAGATTTAAAAATTATCACGAGAAAAACGTGGCTGAGCCTTCTATGGCCACTCATCTCTATTGCCCTCTTAAGTTCCAAGCTTCCCCCACTTATTTAGTTCTGGACTAAATATTTCCAACAAGGGTACCTGACACCTGATAATAACAGGGAGTACATGAAAGACAGACGTGGTAAAGTAATACTAAACGACCATTGCTGCTTAACAGTAACTCAGAAAGAAGACATCGATTAATATACTGTACACATGCAACGTGGTCACACAGACTCAAACACATACAAAGTCATATCTGGCTGTGTAAACTCACTTCTACAGCGAGGCAACTGGTCAACTGTATCTTCACCCATGACACATGCTGTCTTTCCCACAAGGTCCGTCTCTTGCCTAGTGGCCTAGCACCCAGACAGGTTGCAGCGAAGAGTCTCAGAGGCTGGGGAAGACACACACACACACACACACACACACACACAAAGGCGGAGGGGGAAGGGAGGTTTCTTCTAATTAACAATACATCTAGTGGTTGTGACTGGCAGGTCAACCTAGTGATGAGGCATGGTCAACAGGTCGCTTTTCGGAACTTGGTCAGCTCAAGAACTAAATCCCAGTGACTTTGTTAATGACTCGTATGATGGACGTTGTGTGTGTGGGGAGGGGGGTGGGGGGTGATAATTCTGGATGGGAAACGTCCAAACAGGCAGGATGGAAAGTTGCAGTTCTGTCTACATCATCAACATGGATCTCAAGATACACCAACTGGGCCATGATATTAATTCTCATTCATCACTGCTTCTTCTCACTGCTTCAAAACTCGCTTCCTATTGTAATGTCCTCTTCCATTTTTCCATCTCGGTTTGTTATTCTTCTATCCTTCCTGTCAATTTTTATTACTCATCTCTCCACTTCAGGTGGCTCTACACTGAATGACAAGCCGCAAATGCGGCGTCCATCCAGGAACCAAATCTCCTTATTCTTCCCCTACTGTAATCTAATAACGCCTTCGGTAAAGTTCCACCATCCGGCACGTTAACCCCATGACTACAACCTACCAAACTGTTGTGTTATTTTCATTGCCCCAACACTATCTGGTCACTTGTGGATGATGTAGATATATGGTTAGGGAATACTGGTTTTAAATACCTGGGCCATTGTTTCCAAAGTCTGTGGTCTATTTTTGCTAACATCAGACGACCAACATCTTGACAATACTGTGTCGAGAATCGACTTTTTTGTGTCATAACTGTTTTCCATCATCATAATTTTAAACGATTTTATTCAGCTCAATGAAATCACCCCGAAAATAATGAGTCAGAGTTTTATCACACCTAAAAGGAGCCGCTGACGTGAATAAGGAGGCGACGTTCACACCAGGTTATCTGTTTTTCTAATGACTGACGCTGCATCCTGTAATAAGGAAGTTCATTTGGCTTCGAGGAGGCAGACTTGGTGACCTTAATGTATGACAGCCGTCCTTCTCGATCCTCAGAATATTTTCTCACACCACACCTCACTAATCAACCTCAGAGCATTTACACTCTTTATCTTTGTTTGAAAATGAAGAGTGTAAAAGCCAAACGGCAAAACAATATTGTTAGTAGTGCCACAACATCCAATACAGAGCAAGCTTAGAAGACTGAGAATAATTTACTGTAAAACGCAAATACTGTACATGCTACCGCATACTGTCCCAAGAATTTAAAAAAAAACACACACACACACACACACAGATAGATAAATACACAGGCAAACGAGAGAGAGAGAGAGAGAGAGAGAGAATCACGCCACGCAAAGGGAAGGAGGAGCAACCACAACGGGGTCATTACAATTCTCAGGAAAGAAGCAAAAAAAGAGGAAGGAAGTACTGAGGAACGTCTCCCTTTTCGACTCTTCTTCTCCACTAAGTCCTCCTGCTCTTCCTCCTCCTCCTCCTCCTCCTCTCTCTCTCTCTCTCTCTCTCTCTCTCTCTCTCTCTCTCTTCCTAAAACTACCCTCACGACAGCTAGCCTTATCTCTAATCTCCCCTGTCAAGCCAATCCAGCTGCATTTGGGTTCTTATCCTGCCCTTGTCAAAATAAACACCTTCAGCGTGTGGGGGTGAGGCCTGGGTTGGGTTGGCTGTCCTTCTGCCGTGACAGTGTGATGGGGGGCAGCTCACAGGCTGACTCTCATCCAGCATAGAGAATACACGACTAACATTTATTATATTTGATGGTTCTCGGTTTATGTGTATACCAAAATGGTCTCTCACATTAAAAGGTTTAGAATGAAGGTTTATGCAGTTTACGTATCCTGGAGAAACAAAAGACTCCTGGTTTACTTTCTAATTTTACGAGTACTTATGTTCCAGCTTCCTGCCTCAAACTGATACTTGTTGAGATTTTAGGTCACATGAAAATATATATAATTATCGCTGCAGTACAGTAATAATAAGTACAACAACAATACTTCTAATAATACTCATAATAATAATAATAATAATAATAATAATAATAACAACATATAATCATCAATCATTAATCGATCTTCAATCAAATCATCATTATCATCATCATTATTACCATTAATATTATATTTATTATTATTATTATTATTATTTTTTATTATAACAATTATTATTATTAATATTATTATTGTGTGTGTGTGTGTGTGTGTGTGTGTGTGTGTGTGTGTGTGTGTGTGTGTGTGTGTGTGTGTGTGTGCGCGCGTGCGTGCGTGTGTGTGTGTGTGTGTGTGTGTGTGTGTGTGTGTGTGTGTGTGTGTGTGTGTGTGTGAGAGAGAGAGAGAGAGAGAGAGAGAGAGAACCACGTTCTTCTGTTCCACGTACTCTATGCCTGAAGTTCCTCGTGGCTAGTGCAAATCCTTCAAAACACACACACACACACACACACACACACACACACACAAAGGTGTTTGGTTTGTCTGTCTGTTAGCAAAGAATATGGATAAACTACTGAATGCAATTTTTTCAACTCTCCTATAATGACTGAAGATTATGACTGGGACAGGAGATCATATTTTGGCATAAAAATTTCAGTGGTCGAAGGTCTAGACTTCAAAGCAAGATCAACTCACACGGTTTGGATCGACTGTGATAAAAATTGGTGGAACGATTCAAAGATAGGAAAAAATGGCGTGATTATTAATCCTGAACGTGAAAGACATGAAATATGAGTTCTGGACGTGAGGAATATCAAGCAAAAAGTGGAACCCATGCTGACAAGCCAGGCTGATATGATAATGTGGCTTGGATGATGTTCCCAGCAAACTCAGTACCGACACACTGTCCTGATATCAGTGTGGCTATCAGCAGTCCTAACGCTGATAAGTCTCCTTGATGCCGTCACTGTGGCCTGGTGATGATACAGGGTGATTCACTTTTAGACAGAATCAAATACTATGGATTCCTGGCCTCACTGAAGTGAATCATCCTGAATTAGTTGGCCTACGCTGAAGCTGACGAGCCACCATGACACAGTCAATGCGGCATGGATGATCTTATAAGCAAGCCTGATGCTGACTAGTTATACTTTTGGTGTCAGTGTGACTGGAATGATGCTTTAAGTGGGGCTGATGTTGACATGTCACTCTGGCAGTAACAGGGGTAGCTTCAATGATGCAAATCGTGAACGTGAATGGTACTCCAAGTCAAATGTGATGGATGAGTATTGCAAAATCAGAACGTGGGACATATTATCTATTTGTAAATCCTTAACGTGGGACATGCTATAAACCCTGAACGTGAGGGATGTTAGGCCTTCTTCAACGGAACTCTACCTTGCCGTAGGGAATATGTTGGTGCATTCCGGTGATCAGTGGAGCTAAAACAACCATACTACGCAGGTTCACTGTTAGTGATCACACGAAATGTGTTCTCCGCAAAATCATTAACTAACTGTGCATCCTTAATATGATAAACCCAGTTGTATATCCTGAAAGTGAGATGTTTGCCAACGTAAATTCTGAATGAAGGAAGGATTATGTAAGTTAAATGAGACACTTAAGGCTCTGTAAATCATGACCGTTAGACATAATGGCCAGATTTAAATCATATTAGATATATCATCAAATTGTGAATTTTTACAATTAAAAGTATTAGCCAATTGTGATAAACATTTGTAAGATATTTTTCCCTCCACTGCCATGGTCAACAATATATAATCATTTTCATTAATCCAAAATAATTCAACTTAATCATATTTATTAACCCAGGATAATTACAAAAGGAAAGCCAATCATTCTAAAGATGTCATTAAGATACAGTCCAACATTTTCATTGGGATACCAGACCACAAGTATTTCGTTCTGCTTATCTCATGACTTTGTTCAGCAGAGATATGATACGTAGTTAAAGAGTGATGGGATTGTCTGGGGAAATACAGAGTGAAAATATCGAGTGCATCCGTCACCACACACCCAGATAGTGTTCTATTTTGTGTACAACCAACAGCATAAATAGATTCAGTGGCCAACCTGATGATACTAGTCTCTGTGTGTGTGTGTGTGTGTGTGTGTGTGTGTGTGTGTGTGTGTGTGTGTGTGTGTGACAGAGAGAGAGAGAGAGAGAGAGAGAGAGAAAGTTACTGCCAACCCATAAGGCAGGAGTCAAGCAAGGATAAATACATAGCACATTAAAGCCACACCACCACCTAACAGCTCAAAGGAACATCGATCCTCGGCAATACATAAAGAAATACGTAAACACATAAATGTGTCATACCTTAGCATGCTATCTATCTATCTATCTATATACCTAGGCTGCTTCCCCCAAGGAAAGGGAGGTAGCCGAGACAGGACGACACACTCCCCATTTACTCATCCATTCAAACACATTCATTCGCATCTTAGCCCCAAAGGGTAGAACGGACAGATCCTTACCGCACCACACCGCACAAGGGTCAACTGCGCAATGCAATCAGTGACATCCGCAGCAGGGCCCGACAGCAGAACTGGTTTACCCCTGCCACATCATAACAGACCCATCCCCTTACCCGCACCTGACCTGACTAGCTGATCCGACCAAATGTGGGAGAATATCCCCTCAGGGCTGCGTCCTCACTTATTCATTCACAATTTCTCTCCATTTATTTCTGTCACGCACAGCCACTCTTCCTTGCTCAACAGACATCCCTCTCGCATCCAGCGCTCTCTTCACACTGTCCATCCATCCTATTCGTGGTCTTCCTCTCAGCCTTACATCTCTCACATCAGATCTAGTTATCTTTTTCACCAATCGCTCATTATCCATTCTCTCCATATGCCCAAACCATCGCAACACCCTCTGCTCAACTCTACCAGCCATCTCCCGAACAACTCCAGTTCTCCTTCGCACTTCATCATTTCGTACCCGATCCATACGTGTCACTCCACACATACTCCTCAGACACCTCATCTCCATTACATTCAAACTTTTCCTCTCTGCTACACCCATATTCCATGTTTCAGCCCCATATAACGCAGTCGGTACCACAACACCCTCATACAGCCTTCTCTTTACATCCATTCTAAGCGAACGACATTTAAACACTTTTTTCATTCCTCCCAGCACCTTTCCTACTTCATTTATTCTAAACTACACTTCTGCATCTGTTCTTCCATCCACAGCAACATGTGACCCTAGATATTTAAAACACTCTACCTCCTCAAGCAACTCGCCATTCAAAACTATATTCATCCCCCTACCATCTATCAACCTCGTACACTTCATCACTTTACTCTTATTCTCATTTACTTTCAATTTCCTCCTTTCACACACCCTCCCAAACTCCTCTACTGTCTCAATCTCTCCTCTGAATCAGTCACTAGTGCAGTATCATCTGCAAACAGCAGCTGCTTCAGATTCCACTCTACACCATCAACATTTACCAGACTCAGACCACCTAAAACTCTTGCATTCACCTCCCTTACAACACCATCCATGTAAATATTAAACAACCAAGGCGACATCACACATCCCTGTCGCAGCCCCACTCTCACGGGAAACCAATCACTCACAGCATTTCCCACTCTTACACACGCTCTACTATTTACATAAAAACTTTTCACCCCTTTTAGTAACCTACCATCAAGTCCATACAATCTTAAAACAGTCCACAAAGCCTCCCTATCAATTCTATCATACGCTTTCTCTATATCCATAAATCCCCAAAACACATCCTTGCCTTTCGCTAAATACTTTTCACACACTTGTCTCACAGCAAACACCTGATCAATGCATCCCCTCCCTCTCCTAAAGCCACACTGCTCATCACCAATCACTCCCTCTGTGCCCTCTCTAACTCTCATAATTAACACTCTACCATACACCTTACCTACAACACTCAACAGACTTATACCCCTAAAGCTAGTACATTCATACTTATCACCCTTGCCTTTATACAACGGGACCACACAAGCACTTGCCCAGTCAATTGGCATGCACCACTAATATTCCCTGGTTGTGTCCTCTCTGAATAAATGAAACGTATGGCACAAGCAAGCAGTGGGTTAGGAACGTGGCGAGGAACGTAAGAGTGTGTCTGATGTGGAAGAAGGGGGACGTAAGGAAACAACGAAACGACCCATACATTTCTCCAGACTACGATACGAAACAGCAGATTCACAGCTAAGGTCCCTATTCTTGGTTTTAGGCAACGCGCACACCGTGACACCGTAAATATGATCTTCGAAAAGGTCTCTTGGTTGAAAAGGGGGTTGAAGTCTTGGTATTCATTGCACTCAGCTACCCAGTATAAGGACTAAATACAAATTAATCTTCCTTTCCTAGAACCCTTCCATGTCAGTTGTCTAGTATATGATGCTGGGAAAAGTAAGCGCGACAAAAATACCACCTATAGTTTATGTACCTACTCAGTAATGACGATTATCCCACATCACACCAACATCCCCGATTTTCCGAACATCTAAAGAACTTGAGCTACAATACCTGTCAAAAAATGATATTCTAAACTGGTGATGATATATGTGAGTGGCTGTGTGAGTGTTGTGTTACTTGAGAGGGACCAGTGGATGACGCCAAGGAGCTGCTGGTTGTGGGTTTGTCTTCTGTCACTTTTATCACACTCAAACGACCCCGCCTCATCTCTCTGTCTGCCACCAAGTCACGCTGCTCTTCTGTCTACCGGTTACTCTCATTCCATCTCCCGGTTGTCCCTTGTCACCTTTATTGCGCTCAAACGATACCGCCTTACACCAGTCGGGCAGCAGCGGTCTGGATGTGAGTGATAGTGAGAGGTGAGGATGCAGTGACATAGCAACAGCATTACACCTACAGCCACATCCACACTCATATCCATACCTACACACACACTCATATCCATACCTATGACCACACCGACACCTGCACCCTTTCACACCTCCACATTCACACCTATGTCAGCGAACCTAGTTATAGACTAGCAGACGTCATATCTGCCAAGGTTTACGGACACGTGATGAACTGCCGTCTCGTAAATCAGAACTGATTTTGCAGGAAGGACAAAACACATGGGAAGCTGTCCCACTGTCCATTCCTTGTCCTTTCCGCAAAAACAGTTTTTATTTACGACCGGTATTGATCATACTAAGCATGTACGTCAGTTCCTCTCACTTACTCACCATGACCTACTTCCCCCTCCTTTACCACAAACCAAACCACAACCTTCCCCCTCTCACTCACGCTGCTCCCTTCCCTCCCCCTCATAATTACCCCAACAACCTCCTCTCTCTTACTCAATCTAACCTCCGACATAACCTCAACCACCTGCTCCCCTTCACTCATCCTGCCCACCTATCACTTACTTGTACAGGCCTACCCCCTTAACTCACACTGACCCCCAACCCTACAACGTCAGGCACTTCCCGGACCAGCACAGGGATCCAATCAGAGGGCACGCCAGGGTCAGTGTCACAAGGCCAGTTCTACTCAGCTACAGTAAAAGGGTAATTGACTATTCTATTATAACTAACTTTACCTAAATTTGCCATTCCTCCATCTTGAATGATGATTTGCAACAAAAGATCAGCGTTATTTTTATGAATGGGGGACACCTGAAATCTGATGGATGGAAATTATTTTATTTTATTTGTTTCCTTTTTCTGTTCATCTTATGAATATATATATATATATATATATATATATATATATATATATATATATATATATATATATGATACTAGTCACGAAGATGTGCAATGGAATGGGCGTAGTGCTGTAGTACCGTCCTTTTTCTCGCACTGAGCTACGTGAAACAAGCTTCAAACGGACGAAAATCTGAGCAAAAGTGGAGTACAAACAGTATAATTACCCCAGTGGCCCGACGTAAATATTAACAGATAGACTGAACCACCCGGGCCCCTCTTTGTCCACAGCGACGATGGGGACTTTGAATAAATATCAGAGGAGATGGGCGAGTCATACAGATCATAAGAAAACAGGATCAGTGCAGTTAGCTGGTTGATTCCTACTAGGTAGCTTCCAGTCAGCCTTCTTTATATTTATTGCTACTTCCAGATGGTTATATACTGTATACACGTTGTTTTGGTTACCATTCGTAGTAACGGGGCTACAAACTAACTTCATTACCCCTTTGGCAAATCATGTCCTCTTTATTTGACCTATGTTGGCGAAAGGTGAGTGGGGTATTGTTTTGGCAGAACGGTGTCCATCAGTGTGTGTGTGTGTGTGTGTGTGTGTGTGTGTGTGTGTGTGTGTTTTCTCAATGCTGTTACAGGACACCGCAATTTCATCACATTAGGACAGTTACTCCGACCAAGGTTCAGCAGGGTGGCCAACATAAAAACATCAATTTGTACTTCTCTTAACCCCTTGAATTCAGTGACTTATTCCTTATTTATGTCTGATGATATAATTCTGGTCATGGAAGACTTTTCATACAGGAGGCCATCTTTGAATTAGGTAATATCGCCTGGAGGTATCAGGATTAAACTAACAAAAGACGTCAGTGTGATGAAGAATTTAATATTACGTTTTTATCTTGCCCTTCCTCAGATTTCAACCCTCTTCTCTTTCCTTCTCCTCCAGGCCGTTCATCTCTCCTCTCCATCCTCTACTCTTCTTGTAACTTCAATTCTCTTTCTTTTTATCCTGATGTCTTGTTTCCCTTCTCTCTGTTTCTAATTCATTCCTCCCTCAGTTCATTTCCCTTCACGTATGTCTCACTCTTTTCAATCTCTTGTTTACCCCTGTATGAAAGGAAAATTAAGAAACATTAAAGGAGTGAGAAGGTACAAGTGAGTATCTATTCTCTCATTCTCCCCTATCCCTCTTCTTTTAATGCAAGAAAGAAAGAACCAAAGGCTTGAATCCCGATTCTTCCCTTCTAGGAAAAAAAATCACAAGGCCAAATTCAAGATCCGTTTATTTCGAGATGCTAAATACAATGTGTCCAGACATCTCAAAATGAGCGGATCTTGAGTTTGGCTGTTATTTTTTATTTCTAGGGGGGAACAATCTTGCGGGCTTGTAGCCTTTGGTTCCTTCTTTCTTGCAGTTAATAAGTAACAGGGAAGGCTGGGAATGCGAATGGATAGGTTGATGACGGAATGGAAGGAAAGATTGAAAGGGAGTGAAAAAATATTAGGAGAGAAGAAAGGAGAAATTAAGAGGTACGAGAGACGAGGAAATGGAAGAGACTAGAGGGTGAAAAAGAGAGGATATGTGAGGAGAGAGTGTTGTAGGATGGAGAGATGAAGAGGGTTGTGGGAGGAGGGAAACAGAGGAATAATTGGGTACAGTATTGAGAGTTCATAAGTCAAAAAGTGTGGGTAAGAAGGCCCGAATGACATGAAACGAGGAGTGTAAGAAAGAATTTGAAGAGCTGTGGGAGAAGGAGGTTTGGCTGAAAGTGAGATAAAGGACACAGTATGACAAGGAAGACAATGGAACAAGAGGAGGTGTGGTTAAGAGGAAGTTTAATATGTCAGTTCTTTGCACAAACTTCCGTTCTTCTTTTCTTTCATCTTTGTTAAGAGGATGACCACTAACGGCACCAAAGATGACGCCATAAGAACGAGGAACCACAAACTGATCCCTCAAATCTTGGCATATCTGCTGTACACCTGCCAGGTTAACTAGAGCATACACCGTTTAAACTCCTCCCCAATGTAAAAGGCTGATAATTTTTTGCACAATCCAGTTTTGCCCCATTATTGGCCTGGCCCTGATATATGCCAAGATACCTGCCAACAACATAAAGAAAAAAGGAGTTCTTATACTCGTTCCGGCAGATTCACAAATTCTGAATATAGTGGCATAAGACTAACACATCTTTCTCAGCTGCGAGGCCCTCCCGGTGTGGGCTATAAGGCGGCAGAGATAGGCTCAGGTGGGAATTATATATAATGTATACCTGTGTTGGCTATACTGGCATGTGACCTCTTTAACATTGGTCTGGGTATCACATCCATCACTGCCTTCACCCTCATACTAGTATTAACCCATTTATTGCAAATTTATGTACAGTATTTGGGTAAAAATACCCTCAACTTCTCCACGATCACATATCTTAAAAATTACCCATATAAGACCTATTCGTCAACTCAGTCGCATAGTGTTACCAAAACAAAATGCAGTATCACACATGCTTATTGGGACGAACCTCGGCTGACGAATGAAGAGTCAAAAACTTATGTGCGTTCATCTCTCCTGCCTCACCAAATACCATGTTGTCACCACTCACTCTCACCTTTCACTCCTTCATCATTCCTTCTTCCTTGTTTCTCTCCTCCTTCATTTCTTCATCTATCGTATCCTCATCTTTCCTTGCCTCCCTTACCCAATTTCCTTCTTTCTCCACTCCCTTTCCATCTCATTTCCCCCCGCCTTCCCTATCTCCGTCTTTTATTCTTTCTCTTCTTCTTACTTTACGCCATTTCCTCATTTGTTTCTCCTTATCTGCATCATCAACCATTCTTTCTTCCATCGCCTTTCTTCCTCCGGCCTTCCTTTCACCCCTCTTCTTCCATTCTTTCTTCTATCACCATCACCCTCTTGTACCTCCCTCAACCTGCTCTTATACCTTCCACATGTCAAAGTCCTCCACCATTTTTTCTTATGGTGCAAGTGTACGTTTGGCATTCTGCTGTGTGTCTGAGTGATGGTGTGACAGGGGGAGTATTAACATAATCTCCCATGCGCAGGTCCAAGACAAAAGGACTAACTTAAGAATTCTGGAGGTGTGAGGGTGCGTGGGAGGAGTGACAAATAATGGGGGCACGGTGGTACGTTGATGATAAAGGAAGGAAGGACGACAACATGAATGGACGAGGAAAGGGGCAAAGAGAGATGTGAGTTGGGTCTGGCTGGGTTTCTATTAGGGAAGAATGAGGAGACCGAGGAGAGAAAACGGGATAACGTGGAAGATGACTAATGGTATAAGAGAAAAACAGTATTAAGGAGAATGATGAGGAAATGACTGAACGTAGTAAGTCAGAAGTTGTGTGTAATGAAAGAAAATCAATGAATGGGGAAAGAGAAAGAAGCATGAGAAATGAAAACTAACTAACCCTTTTGATAAGTGGTTCCCAAATTGTTCTTGTTCTGTGGCCCCCTGAACAAAACATCACAGGCATCGTACCTTCCTTTGCAGAAACAAATGAAGGCACGTCGCTTGGGTAAGTACAGTATGTTTGATATGAAATGTTCACACTTCTGGTAATCAATCATGAGAGGAAACACATGCACGTAAAACGACATACAAAAAGTGAATGGAAAGCTCAGTGACAAAGTTGTAATTATAATGTTACTGGCCAAACAAGGTATTAGTGGTTGGGCCATAACAAGGGCACAAGAAAGGTCATCTTCCATGTGGCACCGATTACGCCGTTGCGATCTGATGGTCAAGAACATGGAAAACTCTCCTTTGGTGAGATAAATGGACTGGAATGTCAGAAACATCCAAACAGTCCACGTCATGACACTAGGGTAGCGTCCGAGGCTCGTACCTTAGAGGATTCCTCTTCCTTAGCGATTTAGTTTTAGATATAGCTGGTTAATATCCTTTTGTACGTTAGTAATGCAAAATATGGCGATACTTGAAGGAATTATGCAAGAGTGATGGGGAAAGTAAGGTATAATAAACAAAATAAATCGCTCAGAAAAAGGTGTTAGGGAGCTTCCTCAACTCACAAGAATACGGGTTCTAGTCTTATTCAAAATTCCACTAAGCTCCTCTCTCCGAATGTGTCCTTGGTAAACGAATTGCTTCCAAGTTCCCGGAATTCATCTTGCATTGTTTCTTGTGCATTGTCTTTTCTGCACGAAAGAATGATTCCTCACAACTGCTGCCTCAGTAAATTGATAAGTTTATTGGTAGTGATTCCAGATACTTTAGACTAGCCTACTGCTCCAGGAGAAATGCACTATGGTCTTCATTTTGGGGACTGTAATATATCTGCCTTACTGTATAGGTAGTTGTATGATGCAGCTGTAGGAATATACTGTATAGCCGTTAGGAAATCTGTTGTGGCTACGTCAGGCTTGTTTCAGGATGAGCACATGTTCTGCTCTCCCTCGCACCACTGATAGTTCAGACTCCATACACGCCACACCTGTACTACTCGCCTAATTAATTCAAGTAACGCCACCCTGAGTCTGCTCTGTCACCTACACCAGAACCACCTGTACACCTGTGACACCAGCAACAAAACCACTGCTTTAGGTAACACGCATTTAAGAAAAAGAAAGTCAAATCTTCTGTTGAAAGATAAAACACTATTCATGTATGCGTCAAAACTCGAAAAAAAAAAAAAAAAAAAAAGAATAATGCCACGATAGCAAAATGGAGAGAGAGAGAGAGAGAGAGAGAGAGAGAGAGAGAGAGAGAGAGAGAGAGGACGAGAAACTGTAACATATAACATATAACATATAATATGAGAGGATAAAGAAGAGAATGTATCCTGCCTATTCCTGTCATCTGCTCTTTTTATGACAATTTATATTCCGCTATGTTTGTCTATCCGTACTTTATCCGTTTTTGCTGTCTCTTCTTTATTATTTATTCCTTTTTACCTGTTAATCTGCTCTATCTTGAGTCATGTTTTCTGATGTGACGTGTCTATATGTGTTCTCTCTTTTCTTTTTAAATCTTTTTTTTAAATCTATGCCTTTCGCTCTCTTCCTCCATCCTCTCTCTCTCTCTCTCTCTCACACACACACACACACACACACACCAAAACCTCTTATCATTAATAGGCAGCTCATCACTATAAGCACGTTACCTGATGTTTATTTTTTGCTCATTAAACTTTCCCACACAGTTACTATCCTCTCAATTATTTTTTCTCCCTATTGCAAGCGTTTTTCCTCACTACACAAGTGCAACCTGTCCCAGGGGTGGACAAACTGAGATCTTTTTCTAGGCACATGATGATGACGAAGAGGAGAATGAAGGTGTACGAACAATAAGAAAACAATTTTAGGCCTAACTATGGTGTTGCAACAGAAACCTCTTTAAAGCTAAATATAGTATTATTTACTCTTGCTGTAAGTCTCTAGGTTTCATATAGTTTTTTGCTGTGGAATGAAGCTATGCAATTTTGGTATGCTTGTTTTCTCTCAAAATAAATTCTGGGCATGTACATAGCGCCACACAAACCCCGTACCAATTAAACTTCAAATATCCATAACACCGCTTCTTGAACCTTTTGTATTTTACGGTACCTTTGCATTAACACCAAACTGTAAGCCGGCAATGCAAAGAAAAAAGTACCACCAACATAATCCTTCCGCTTCCTCGATGCTCACAGTCAACCAGTCCAGTAATCCAGTAACAAAGCCCAGGGTTTCAGCAGCAGCCCTTCCCCTCAGTATCCCACGCATCTGCCTGCACTGATCCATCGTTAAAATGAAATTTCGGCACAAATGGTGGTGTGAGGTGGTACAGATAGGAACATACAGTATGAACCTGGGACAGCGTCAGAGTAGCAGAGGTCTAACATTTGGTACATTTTGATAACCTTAACATAATCACATGTTTGTTGGTGGCACTGACATGAACGAACAGAGGTGTCAAATAATAGCTGTAATGACCTTATCATTGATGCATGAACGATGTAAATCATAGCAAGGCGTTCGCTTGACACAGGCACTGTCCCACGTTCATGTGTGGGCCTGGCCATCTCTACATTAACGACTGTGGTGGCATCGTGACAAGATCGTCAAATGACGTCTTCCTTCCCCCTCCTCCTCACTATACTCTGTTCACCATAACTTGGCCTAAAACTGCCATCCCTCTATCTTGAAAGCTGAGTTACAACAACAGATCAACACTGGAATACGAAGCAGGTCACGAAGAAGTACTACACAAAGTAAGTAAAGCATGCCACTGACCTACGTGAAATAAGCTGAAAAAAGATGAAAATATGGGCCAAAACTGAACTGGGTAACCTACAATGCACCATTCATTTTTTAATGGCACCGCTTCACCCCCCCCCCTCACCCACACCCACATCGCTATTATGATATATTCTAACTACCGATGACAACTCTGTTCAGTTTAGGAGAGATTCACGGTAAGGAACGGACGAAAAAGTCTCCCTAACACCTCTTCCTAAGCGATTTGTTTGGCTTATTGCATGTTGCTGTCCTCTTCTGCGTTATATAAATCCTTCTAAAATCGTCATACTCTGCATAAATAACGTATAGAAGGATACTGGCCAACCATATAAAAAAATAAATCGCTAAGGAAGAGGTGACAGGGAGTCTTCTTACCCGACGAGAATACGGATCAAGGACTTCTTAACTTTTCTTCTTGCTGCCGACTTACGATTGCATTCAGCTTGAAAGAGAGAGAGAGAGAGAGAGAGAGAGAATTATAAACATACGTCAAGCATCACACACTAAAGCCAATTCTTCAACACAAGACTATACTCATTTTACTCTACTGTAACTTGGCCTAAAATTACTATCCTGCCATTGTGATTGCGGAGTTTTAACAACAGATTAACACTATATGAAGCCACGAAGAAGTGCTGTGGGAGAAATGTGGAGCCGTAGTATTTTCTTAGTCTGCCACTACGGCAGAGGAAAAAGACAGCAAAAGGATGAAAATCTGGACCAATTTAAGGTGAAAGGAGTATAGCAGAACAGCAGGAAATATTGATGTTCAACACCTTCACAATGCTGTTTATATTTTAACCTTTCCTAAAACTGCCAACTTGCCCATCTTCAATGCTGACTTGTAACAGTAGATCAGCACTAGAAAATAATTATGCTAGTGTAGCTGGACGATGTGGTATGTAATGCAGGAAAGTCAGTACCTCTGTCATTTTCTGCCACTGAGCTACGTAAAATATTCTGCAAAAGGACGAAAATCTGGGCCAAGTTAGAGTATAACTACTGTAGGCGAGGTGCCTCCTGAAGTTAATTAAACAGCCCAGTTGTAACAAGAACAAAGAAATATTACTGTAGTGAAGGAGATCAGGGAAATCTGCTTTTTTCCTTCAGGTAACTAAGTCCTTCATGAGATTAAAATCTCGTGTAGTTATCAAGGGTAAAACAAGGCATCATTGCAAGAGGGGAGTTAAATGAATCTTGCCAAGCAATTATGAATGATTTAATACACAGGGACACGTGTTGTCGCCGGTTAAGGAAGCTCCTTAACACCTCTTCCTTAGTAATTTATTTTTAGGTATAGCTGGTTAATATCCTTTTGCACGTTACGCAGAGTATGGCGATATTAGAATGGTTTATGTAATACGGTGATGGACAGTATGGTGTAACATGCAAAATAAGTCGCTTAGGAAAAGGTGTTATGGAGCTTCCTCAGTCGACGAGAATACGGGCCAGGGAGTTGGATTACGTGCCTTCAGCCTCAGTGTGGGATTCAGTCCCATAATTTACACATTTTACTTCCATCTTCGTCACCTGTTTTACCACACTTCCAATATACATGCAACAAAATACATACGAGTAACAATAACACGTTAATTCATTTTTATTTACAAACTGATAGAAGCTGCCTAGGATGATGTTATGAAGAAGCTACCGGTATTGAAAAAGGTGAGGGAAATAAGAGTATTAGAGTAAGTAATTTTTGTATATGAGGGTCACAGTATCCGTAACTTTAAACTCACTCACTCACTCACACACAAACACACACACACACACACACACACACACACACACACACACACACACACACACACACACACACACACACACACACACAAACACACACACACACACTCTCTCTCTCTCTGACTGTAACATTCAACGTCCTCACACGCCTTCACTCCACTTTCCTATTTCCTTTTCCACCATGTTCTCTAAGCATCCATTTCTCCCCATCTCCCTTCCTGTGACCGCCCTCTGACATCCTAGTTCATCCTGGGTGTTACTCATGCTTCTCTTTATACTGCCGCCGTAAATAATGCATCCTCGTCCATCCTACCACGAGAAATCACTGTAATTTATTCAAGCTTTTAGTATCTCACAAATGGCCATTTATTCCTCCGTGGACGCCTTGATCAAGCGGACATAATGAATCAGAGTGATAAACTAAGGCGATATATCCTGCCTTTGAGCTGCTGCCAGTCCTCCCCTTCTCACCCCCTGAATATTCATGACTTTACTGCGAGGTGTGAAACAGGATCATAATACTTTCAATATAGTATTAATGCGTAAGTCGCCAAAAAGAGCCATATTGGGAGAAGGAAGTCTATCTGTATCTATCTATAGTAAGATGTCTTCCCTTAAGGGGTAGCTGCAAACAAATCACCTTCACGTCGCCTTATCCTCAACTCACACCCACCGTCTCAAACACCTCTCCATTCCATCCTTCCATTTCATCCTTGATCTCCCCCTTCCCTCCCCTCCTCCACCTCATTCACATGCTCTCTCCTAGTCAGTCTCTCATCCTCCATCCTCTCCACATGGACAAACATCTCAGAGTATTGTCCTTTGCACTTTCAGTCACATCTAAATCAACACCACACCACTCCTTGAACGCTCCTTTATTTCCCTCTTTGTCTGTCTGTCTCTCCGTGTCACTCCACACGCTCCTCTAAAATAAGCAGGTAATCAAAGGAGTATCAAGCCACAATATAGCTAAAAGTGGTAGCTGAAAGAGGACAATCACATGACGGTACTGCAAAGAAATTTCACAAAGAACCGTGCTTGCGTTTTCTTTTTTTTCTTTTCTTTTTTAATGATACTGGATACTGATAGAGACATGGCTGAAGATCCCTAAAGCCTACAGGAGTGAAATACCACTCGTCCAAAATATCGCTAGTTAAAGACACATGAACAGAACTACACTTACAGTACAGACGCCCCTGCCTCTAAAATTGACACACACACACACACACACACACACACACATACACATTCATGCCACCTCTCCACTCATTAACGTTTTCAACAACACCAAACTGACAACCAGATGATTATTATCGATATGCTTTGGTGTTCGCTTTCTTTTCATTTATCACTATAATAGTGTAATCTTGATTTTTGGCATTCACAAACTTACATAAAAATATCGTGCATTTAACATAACGTGCAGGCCATTGACTGAAAGAGCATGAGAGCCTCTGTATGTAGAGGAATTGCATGTGTGCTGGCAAACAAAGCACGACATTAAAATCAAAATATTCTTCAATATATCTTTCTTTACCTCCATTCTCTTCTCAGACTCCACTCTCTCCTCCCCCTCTCTTTCTTCTGTTCTCCTCTCTTCTTGTCTTCCTTTCATCCTATATCTTCCTCTTCTCCTCCTCCATTCTATTCATATTCATTTTCTCTAAGTATTACCAACGCTTACCTGGAAAAAGAATAAAGGGAAATTAGGAGGAGGAAGATTATATACCGTGGAAGTAAGAAGGTATGACAAACAAACTCTCTCTCTCTCTCTCTCTCTCTCAACTCAGCAAACGTCCTTTCCTTCCCGTGCCCGCTTAAGACAGTTTCACAAACACTCCAGCACGGCCAGTGTGCATCCAGTGGCCAGCCTGTAACCAAGTATCGGTAGACTTTCAAAACAAACTTTAGTGTATGGACTTCTTTCACTCCGAACTCCAGGGCCGAGTAATTTTAATCAGTGTCAAAGTCTGTCTTGGGTGACAACGGCGGGTAGGATTATAGCAATTAAAAGGTAAGAAACAAAATCAACATCAAGCCAGGTGCAGCAGACTTCAACACTCGAGTTTAGCAATAGGTACTGAATATACCATCGTGGAATAACTGAAACAAAATGGAGAGGAGAAAGTGTGAGAGAATGGGAGTATGGATGGGGTATATGTGCAGGAGTAGGTGAAAATGAGAGGGCAAAGGAAGGAGTATGTATAGTTGTGAGTAAAAGATGGAAGAAGAGCATAAGACAGTATGGATCAGTGGGTCAAGGATTGTGTGGGTAAAGTTGAAAGTTGGAATACAAATGTGGACGATTGTGTGTGTGTATGCGCCAACGCAAGATCGTGCTAGAAGAGTGAGAGAAGAGTTCTGGACACTGAGAGAAGAGTTCTGGACAAATGTGGAAGTGTGCATGGAAAAGTTTGGAAGGAATGAGAGAGTGTTTCTGATTGGTGATATGAATGGTAAAGTTGGGAATGTGAAGGTGGATGGAATAGTTGGTGAGTGGGGTGTGCCTGCTGAGATAGATGAGAATGGCAGTGCGTTAGTGGACATTTGTGCTGGGAGGGGGTTGGTGATAGCCAATACCCTCTTCAGGCATAAAATGATCCACAGGTATACATGGCGAGTGATAAGAAGGGTGGGTGGTGAACTGAATGAAAGGAAGGCAATGATTGATTATGTGTGTGTGGATGAAAGGATGCGAAGATGTGTAAAGGATCCAAGAGTGTATAGAGGTTGGGGGAGTGGACTTTCTGACCACTACTTGGTGGTGGCCAGAATTAGAATGCAAGTAAGATGGAGGAATAGAAGAAGGGAAAGACGAGAGGAAGGAGTAGTTGCAAGGAGAGTGGAAAGGTTACAAGAGGATGAGAAAAAGGCAGAGTATAAGAGAGAAGTGGAGGAACGATTGGGCAAATATGAATTGGAGCAGATGGGAGACGTGGAAGGTGTGTGTAAGATATTTACAGAAGAAATATGTGCAGCATGTGATGTGGTGTGTGGAAGGAAGAGAAGACGGAGGGGTGCAAGGAACAGCGTGGTGGACTGAAGAGGTGAAACAGGCTGTGGCACAAAAGAAGAAAGCATACAATGAATGGATGAGAAATAGGGGCGTGGAAGAAGTTGAGAGGCGGAAGAGAGAGTTATATGTGGAAAGAAAGAGAGAGGTGAAAAGATTAGTAAGAGAGAGTAAGAAGAGAGTGGATGAGGAATTTGGAAGAAATTTGAGTGTAAAGTGGAGGGACTGTAAGAAAATGTTCTGGAGAGAAGTGAAAAGAGTAAGACAGGGTGGAAGTGAAGTTAGCAGGGGAGTGAAAGATAAAAATGGTAGATTACTAGTGGAGAAGGGAGAAAAAGTGAGCAGATGGAGAGAACATTTTAAGGAATTGTTGAACGTAGAGGATGGAAGTAATGCGAGTATAGGTGGCTGGGGAATGGCTGGGAGAAGGAGGGAGTTGAGAAGACAGGAAGAAATCAGTAGGATAGAAGTTGTGGAAGCAATGAAGAAAGTTAAATCGGGGAAAGCCCCAGGAATTGATGGAGTGTGTGGTGAAATGCTGAAGCATGGGGGAGAGATAGTAGTAGAATGGATGTGGAAGATGTGCAGATTGGCCTGGGAGGAAGGTAGAGTCCCGGAGGATTGGAAGTCAGGTATAATTATTCCCTTGTACAAAGGAAAAGGGGAAAAAGAAGCGTGTGGTAATCATAGGGGCATTTGTCTTCTTAGTATAATAGGAAAAGTGTATGGCAGGATACTCATAGACAGAGTTAGAGAAAGAACAGAGAAATTAGTTGGAGAAGAACAGGGAGGCTTTAGGAAGGGAAGAGGTTGTGTAGATCAGATATTCATTCTTAGATCTTTAGTGGAAAAGTTTCTAGAGAAGGGAAAGAAGTCGTATGCGGCTTTCATGGATTTGGAGAAAGCATATAACAGGGTGGATAGACAAGGATTGTGGAAAGTGTTAAGAATATATGGAGTGGATGGGAAGTTGTTGAATGCTGTGAAGAGTATGTACGCTGGTGCGAAGGCTGCAGTGCGTGTGGATGGTGAACTAAGTGAATTTTTCTCTTTGAAAGTTGGTTTGAAACAGGGATGTGTCATGTCTCCATGGTTGTTCAATCTGTACATGGATGGGGTAATAAAAGAGGTACAAGGTAGGGTAGTGGATGTTGGAGTGGCCCTGGTGAGAGAGGATAGTGTTTGGAAACTCCCTGTACTGTTGTTTGCAGATGATACTGTGTTGTTGAATGAAGACGAAGGGGAGCTGCAAGGCTTGGTGGAAGTGTTTGAGAGAGTGTGTAAGAAACGGAATCTAAAGGTGAATGTAGGGAAGAGTAAAGTGATGGTCTTTGAGAGAGGTGAAGTTAGTGAATGTACAGCGAGGTTGGATGGTGAGGAATTGGAAAATGTGAGTACCGGTACGTTTAAGTACTTGGGTAGTGTGATGAGTAAGGATGGAGGTTTGGAGGGTGAAGTGCTTGAAAGGGTACAGCAGGGAAGAAAAGTTGCTGGTTCTTTGAAAGCAGTGATAAGAAACAGGGAAGTGAGCATGGAAGTGAAAAAGTTACTACATGACAGTATTGTGATACCAACTCTAACGTACGGAAGTGAAGCTTGGACATTGTTGGAAGGACACAAGTCAAGAGTGAGAGCAGTGGAAATGAGTTATTTAAGAGGAGCCTGTGGAGTCACGTGGAGAGACAGGCTGACGAATGAGGATATAAAGGAGCGTTGTGGTGTTGATGTGGATGTGATAGGAAGCCTTATGAGGAACACACTGAGGTGGTTTGCCCATGTGGAGAGGATGGAGGGTGAAAGACTGACAAAGAGAGTGTATGTGAGTGAGGTGGAGGGGGGAAGAGGGAGGGGGAGGCCAAGGATGAGATGGAGGGATGGGGTGGAGAGGTATATGAGAGAGGGGGGTGTGAGTTGGGAGCAGGGCAGTGAAATGGCGGGGGACAGGGCGACTTGGAGGCGGTTTGTTTGTGGCCACCCCAAACGGGATTGAGGCGTCTGGCAATAGATAGATAGAAATACACTATCCTTTTTCAGTACCACGAATCCATATCACCATTTCAAAGTACGTCGATTTCATTCTGTATACTGCCAGATTCTATGTATCTTCAGACAAAACTCTAAGACGGAAGAAGATAAAGCCGATTTATGTATCTTAGCTGCGTCTGTATTTGCCTTCTTTATTTTCCTCTCGGTTCCCTTCCTCTAATACTTCTAAGTGGAAAAATTCTTCGATATCCTCAATTAACAGGCCTACGTCCTTCATTTATAGGCCTAAACATTTATTGGACTGATTTTTAGGACTACGATAGCCTTCATTTATAGGCCTAAACATTTATTGGACTGAATTTTAGGTCTACTATATCCTTAATTTATACCGGTAGGTCTAAACAATTAATCTATAGGCCTACGATACCCTTAATTGTAGGCCTAAACACTGGATTGAATTTTAGGTCTACGATATCCTTAATTTATAGGCCTAAACATGTTAGACCGTCAGACCTTTTATAATTCGTGAGCATCCAGGGCTAATGTTAATCTTTTACCTATCATCGTCTATTATTTAGGCCCCCCCCCCAAAGAAAATATAGGCTAAATGCTAATACAGAAGCTAATTTACCGGTACCTAACATAACGACTATTACAAACACGCTAGGTAGTTACATAATCAGGTATATGAAAAAGTATAACAAAATTAGGTATCAGAATATATTATAGGCGATGCTACGAAAGGAAGTGGGTGGGAATGGGAGAAAGTGAGAAAAGGAAACGGAAAAAGAAGGGAGAGAAAAAGAACTGGAGAGAAAGAGGAAAAGAATAGTGGGGAGAAAGAAAAATAAACGAAGGGAAAGGGGAGACAAAATGTGAAAGGGAATGGGTAGAAAGAGGAGAGGGGTGAGAAAGAGAATGGAAAGGAAAGCGAGGAGGCAGAGGGGAATGAAAAATGAATGGAAAGGGATGAGGGAAGAAAGAAGAGGAAGAGGGAAGAGGGGAGAGAACACAATAACGGAAAGGGAAGAGGGAAGCCTGGAGGAAAAGGAAGAGGGGAAAGAGAAACAGAGAGGGAAAGGGAAGACGGAAGGGAGGGGGAAAGAAAAAAGGAAAGGAAAACGAAAAGGGAGATTAATAAACAGAAACTGGCCTGAGAGAGAGAGAGAGAGAGAGAGAGAGAGAGAGAGAGAGGAGCGAGATTCATAGCTGTTTACTCTCAGGATAATCAACAGCATTAATCTCGCGCTGTAATTAGAGTTAACAAGCTACCTGGGACGAGTATAAATCACCTTCATCATAATTATCATCCTAACCCATTTCTTTCTCATTAAAGTACGATAGGCCTAGATAATATTCCACAAAAAATAACTACCATCATCCTCTTTTCTTCCACTACTATCGATCACCCAAAGCAGGAGTAAATCATCACTATAAATACAAAATATCGTCACTATCAAATCCAACATATCACCATCATCAACAAGTTCAACATCATCATCATCAGCTTAGAACCACCAACTCTTCTATACGTAAACATTGCATAAAAAAAGGAAATCAGTTAATAATGGGCAGCGTGTTACATCACTTAATCCAGCAGAGATAAACTGATAAGGGACTGATAAGGACGCAAGGAGATTGAATACCATAACCAATGCCAAGCTGGAAATATGACAAATTGACACACAGTGAAAGACTGACGAAGAGAGTGTATGTGAGTGAGGTGGAGGGTGGAAGAGGGAGGGGGAGACCGAGGATGAGATGGAGGGATGGGGTGGAGAGGTATATGAGAGAGGGGGGTGTGAGTTGGGAGCAGGGCAGTGAAATGGCGGGGGACAGGGCGACTTGGAGGCGATTTGTTTGTGGCCACCCCAAACGGGATTGAGGCGTCTGGCAATAGATAGATAGATAGATAGACACACAGATAGACAGACTGACAGAGATGGAGATACAGATAGATAACAGGTATATAACTGAGAGAGAGAGAGAGAGAGAGAGAGAGAGAGAGAGAGAGAGAGAGAGTCAGGCAATAGTACGTCAAAAATAAAATAAAAATAAAAGAATTGCTAACGGTAAATGATCCAAACCCATTAACTGTTATGACCGTTGCTAACAGTATCACAACAGCAATCAAAAGGCAATGGAAGGTTACTGGATATGGGTGGTGAGAATATTACAAAGGACGGTAGCCATTTCACCTTATGCAAATTGGTTTTACTGTGGGGGGAGGCTGAGTGGGTTTGGGGTGCGGGGGAAGGAAAAGGCAGGAAAGAAGTGTGTAAGGGAAAGAGATGGGGGGGGGGGGATGAGAGGGATAGGGAGAGAAGAAAGGGAAGGAGAGGTGTGTGAAAGGAAAAGAGGAGAGGGACAGGGGGAGAAAAGAAAGGGAAAAGGAGGAAAGAAGTGTGTGAAACGGGAAGAGGTGGAGAAGGATACGAGGGATGGGGGAGACGAAAGGGAATGAGAGGAAATAAGTGTGAAGGGGAAAGAGGATGAAGATGAGATGGTAGGCTTAGATAAGAGTGGTTGGTAGAGGAAGGAAGGAAGGAAGGTAGGTAGGAAGAATGAATGAATGAAGGAAGGAAGGAAGGAAGGAAAGGAAGTGATGAAAGGCTCTGAGAACAGTGTGGGAGAGGGTAGGGCGAAGGAAAAAAAAAAAAATGAAGTGAAAATGAAAACTAAAAATACAGCCATAAAAAAGAAAGCCAGGAAACTGAGGCCAGCCCAGCACTGTTTACTGCACTATTGCTAAACACATCATACAAGGAATGCACATCAACGAAAACAAAGAAACCTAATATCAGATAAAAGTAACACCAACAGCTTGGCGGCACTTATTACAATTCAGATCTTCAACGTCTCTCATTCCTAGCCACTGCGCATGGCCAGATTACAGTATGCACTTCAATTATCAATATTAATCACTGCTATCTTCACCGCTGATTGCAACATAACACTGGCTATCTTCAGCACTATCCCATTTCCGCTACGTAATCTATAGGCTTATTTTCTACTATGGATGCTCACGTTAGTTTTCCTTTAGTGTTCCTGTCATTGCCTTTCAGTCAGAGGATATTTTTTTCCTTGCTACCTTCAGAAAATTATATTCGCATTAGAAACGGTTTTAGTAGCAATTTCTAACACTCTTGGTGCTAGAGGAACGGACGCCTTCAGGTGGTGGCACCGATATAACCATGCGGCTCCACTGCCCGGCTTGACCAGTGTTCATCTCCCTCCCAATCCCCAGAAAGAAGGATGGTGCACTACAGAACAGCAACATCAGCCTGCAGTCTACGGGGTTCGCGTGTCAGTGGAACATTACAATTATTAAAATAACTCCTACAGAATTATGATGCCTCTTTCGTTCAGTTTTAATAAAGTCAGAAGAGTTCATTCAACAAGGAAAATGCCTTTCGAATTTCATGCGTTAGATACACATTTTATTTACCCATCGAAAAGTCACGGATTTTTTTTTCACTATCACCGCACTGTACCTCCAAAACGTCTACTGCAACTTTGGAAAGGCCACTCGTACTGAAGGGGTGTGATGCTACGTCCTTTAATCTTTCCAGTACCATGGTGTCCTTTGAAAAATTCATCTTGGTTGCCTGCGGGCGATTTAAAGCAACTTAAAATCCCTAGATGTGAAGGGATTTAAAGAAACAACATACATATATAATTCCTCTGGTTCCACAAATCACTGCCAAGCTGAATAAGGTGGTCTGGAGAAGGTAAGATGAAAATAATTATCGTACTGAACGATAACGAATAAAAAAACACGCATTTGTTTTGACCGGGGGGGCTGCCTTGTGTTATGCTTTCAGGAGTACACGCTTAGACACATTAATTTCGGTGCTTATTTCTCGTTCACTCTTCACTGATTATACAATTTAATTATCTAGTTCAAACCCTCGCATCTGTATATAAGTCCACACAATCCAACTTTCACTGGGACTGTTTCTATTCGATAAATCACCGTCACATAGATCACAGCGGATGACACATACACCCACACCCTCCCAAGGCTAAGAGCACACTGAACACTGAAGGATCAAACTCACGGCCACGGGCCGCGGCGTTCGAGTGTAGCCGCCCCGGGCATGTCTACCGGATCCTAGCCAATCAAAACTCGCTACACCGGGCCCGGATTTACAAATAAACTTACCATTAACTCCCTTTCGTAAATTAAATTGTCTTTTTAGCAGCACATACAAGGAAAGTTTACTATTTTCCCACGAATAGTAACTCAAGATTTGTTTAGTAGGAAAGACAAAGGGAATGTAGAGCTCATTCTCCAAAAACAAATAGCAGTTATAAGCAAGAAACTGTCATGAAGTACTTTTTCTTTTTTGTTTTTTTGTATTTTGGAGAAAAGACGAAGAATTATGTGTGAAGAAGCTTTTCAAACATCTAGTTCCTCCCGTCAATGCAAATCTAATATACCACAAGGAAAAAACATTGTAAATACGTTTGTAAATGTCGCCCCGGATCCTGGCCAATGAAAACTCGCGGCTCCGGCACACATCCCCCACTTGAGCCAATCAGGATCGGGTTCACGGGAATTCGAGATTTGATTGGTTGACAAAGGACCAGCTGATGTACAGGCGTGAGAGGCGGGAGAAAGTCTGGCCAGATGTGATGGGTCGTAAAAATGTATAATTACTCGCTGTTTTTCGAATTTAAATGAGCTATTAACCTTGAACTTGTAGGTCAGAAAAGCCTAAAGAGTATTTTTTGTTTACCTGGTACTTTAATACGCACGTCATTACCTGTTAATTGCTGTATTGGTTTTTGTAATGTATTCTTGTATGTTTTTTTATGTTCTACGGTACAAGAATGATGTAAATGACGTTGAAATAAATGAGCTGTAATATCCCAAATAAATCACTAAGGCAGAGGTGATACGATGACTGCTAAGTTAGCCATATAACTTTTTTGTATGTTAAGCAAATAAGCATTATCTTGAAATAAATTTGAACTTACCAAGTCAAAGTACAAATAGCAGTAGTAGTAGTAGTGACTGTTGTTATATGCTGTTTATTACTGGAAGGCTTCAGGGTTACTTGCTTTTGAAGAGAGAGAGAGAGAGAGAGAGAGAGAGAGAGAGAGAATGTTCAAGGCTTAAGAAAACGTAAGCATACAAAGCAGGAATAAAAAAAATAATAATACAAATGAGAGAGAGAGAGAGAGAGAGAGAGAGAGAGAGAGAAGTAGGCCTAAACAACCTGCCAATCATTAACAGGAGGGAACCGTACGGAGGGTGGGATGGGACGGAAGCCCGTATAGGAAGCCGCTCATCAGACTAACTTGTCCAGGATGAGGGACGGTTCCTACGTTACTGCACATTACACGGAGAGAGAAGGAGAGAGAAAGAGAGGGAAGGCGAGTATCTGTGCATTAGAGAGAGAGAGAGAGAGAGAGAGAGAAAGACTGATGTGCACTGAGGAGCGAAGTATGACAGAGAAGGGGAGATATGTGTGTACTGTACTTTGAAGAGAGAGAGAGAGAGAGAGAGAATGGGAGTGGGTGGGGGTACTGGGCAAAACTTAACGAAGCAAAACATGACCTGAGCACGAACACTGAAGGAAGGAATGAGGGAGGGACGGACGGACGGAAGGAGGGAGGGAAGGAAGAAGGAAAGATGCAGGGAAAGAAGGAATGAATTAAGAAAGGAATGACGGAAGCAGGAACGAAGGAAAGACTGAAGTACTGAAGAAAGGAAAGAAGGAAAAGAAAAAGAAAGGCGGGAAGGAAAGAAGGATAAAAAAAAATGCATAGGAAAACATGAAAGGAGGAAGGAAGGAAGAAAGGACAGAGAGTAAACTAATATGAACATACGAGTGAGTAGGACCAGGGGGGTGGGTGAAGGAGAGGGGTGAGCTGGATAGAGTTCCTTAGGTCACGTAGAGGGAGGAGGGGTTTCTCTCTCTCTCTACACAGAGAGAGAGAGAGAGAGAGCCGCCGTGGCTCAGTGGGTTAGTGCGCTCCGCTCTGACCAAAGGACTGAAGGTTCGAGTCCAGCCAAGAGTCACTGGTTGATATCAAGAAGGGCATCCGGTCATAAAGTGCTACACCCTCCAAAACCAAAAGTCCTCTACCCAGGTCCATCGCCTTAGCCCTTATCGAGAACAGAGGACAATGCGAAAAAATACATTTTATATATATATATATATATATATATATATATATACAGTATATATATATATATCAATGAGGTAGGTAGGTATGAATCTAAAAGTGAGATAAAGAGGTTAAAACATTCGAGAGAAAGGATAGTAAGTAATGTGGGCACAGGACCCGCCTCTAAGCGTGCCGCTCCTATCCACCTCTGAGCCTGCCATTCCTGTCCACCTCTGAGCCTGCCATTCCAGTCCACCTCTGAGCCTGCCATTCCTGTCCACCTCTGAGCCTGCCATTCCTATACACCTCTGAGCCTGCCATTCCTGTCCACCTCTGAGCCTGCCATTCCAGTCCACCTCTGAGCCTGCCATTCCTGTCCACCTCTGAGCCTGCCATTCCTATACACCTCTGAGCCTGCCATTCCTGTCCACCTCTGAGCCTGCCATTCCTGTCCACCTCTGAGCCTGCCATTCCTGTCCACCTCTGAGCCTGCCATTCCAGTCCACCTCTGAGCCTGCCATTCCAGTCCACCTCTGAGCCTGCCATTCCTGTCCACCTCTGAGCCTGCCATTCCTATACACCTCTGAGCCTGCCATTCCTGTCCACCTCTGAGCCTGCCATTCCTATACACCTCTGAGCCTGCCATTCCTGTCCACCTCTGAGCCTGCCATTCTTGTCCACCTCTGAGCCTGCCATTCCAGTCCACCTCTGAGCCTGCCATTCCTATACACCTCTGAGCCTGCCATTCCTGTCCACCTCTGAGCCTGCCATTCCTGTCCACCTCTGAGCCTGCCATTCTTGTCCACCTCTAAGCCTGCCATTCTTGTCCACCTTATAAAGTGCTACCCCTCGTACGGCACTACACCTCTAGGGTGTTACACCTCTAGGGTGTTACACCTCTAGGATGCTACACCTCTAGGGTGTTACACCTCTAGGGTGTTACACCTCTAGGATGCTACACCTCTAGGGTGTTACACCTCTAGGGTGTTACACCTCTAGGGTGTTACACCTCTAGGGTGTTACACCTCTAGGGTGCTACACCTCTAGGGTGTTACCCCTCTAGGGTGTTACACCTCTAGGGTGCTACACCTCTAGGGTGCTGCACCTCAAGAGAGCTACACCTCTAGGGTGTTACACCTCTAGGATGTTACACCTCTAGGATGTTACACCTCTAGGGTGCTACACCTCTAGGGTGTTACACCTCTAGGGCGTTACACCTCTAGGATGTTACACCTCAAGAGAGCTACACCTCTAGGGTGTTACACCTCTAGGGTGTTACACCTTTAGGGCGTTACCCCTCTAGAGTGCTACCATTCATCTCCTACTACGCAACACCTTTTAGGCTACTCTGCCACAAACCGTGCTAAGCTACACCTCACTACCCAACACCTCTTACTGTGGCACATCCTGTACCCAGCTACACCTTCCTACCCAACACCTCTTACTGTGGCACATCCTGTACCCAGCTACACCTTCCTACCCAACACCTCTTACTGTGGCACATCCTGTACCCAGCTACACCTCACTACCCAACACCTCTTACTGTGGCACATCCTGTACTCAGCTACACCTCACTACCCAACACCTCTTACTGTGGCACATCCTGTACCCAGTTACACCTCACTACCCAACACCTCTTACTGTGGCACATCCTGTACCCAGCTACACCTCGCTACCCAACACCTCTTACTGTGGCACATCCTGTACTCAGCTACACCTCACTACCCAACACCTCTTACTCTGGCACATCCTGTACTCAGCTACACCTCACTACCCAACACCTCTTACTCTGGCACATCCTGTACTCAGCTACACCTCGCTACCCAACACCTCTTACTCTGGCACATCCTGTACTCAGCTACACCTCATTACACAACACCTCTTACTGGGCTGCCTCCCTCGGAGCGACACCCCCTAATGCGAGTCCCGTTTTGGTGTGGGACAAGAAAGTTCAATTCGAGTGTAATTGGACACATGGCGCTCACTGGCAGTCCAGGGCCAGGACCTTGTCCCGCAGCGCCTCATCTTGCTTGACGAGGGCCAGGACCAGGCCATGGTGCCGGGCCAGGTGGGCCTGCAGACCATTACTGTGTTTGCGCAAGACCTTTCTGGCCTTGCGCAGGCCACGATTTTCCGAAATTAGGTCATTGATCCGGTTTTCACGTTCACGAATGGTTCGTAGGTGACCCCTGATCTGGTTCTTATGACCTTTTATGGCCTCATCCCTCCGGCTGATGCCGTGCTGGTGCTGCCGGAGGGCCTGGGCCTGGCCTTGTCTTATTTCGTCCAGTTGGTTTTGGGCCGCCTCATGTTTTTTCATTAAGTCAGCCATACCTGCCTGGAGGCTGGCGTGGGCGGCTTCCCTTGATTGGGCGTCTGCCTGGGCCTCCTCCAGCGCCTGGCTCTGATCCACCACCTTTTGGCGTAAAGAGCCAAGTTCGTGGTCTTGTGAAGATAAGACCATTTCGGCCTCCTTCAGCACGGACTCCATCTGGGCTCCCCGCTCCTGGTGGTGGGTAAGGTCCCTGTGAGTCTGGGCGTGCTGCCGCTCCCAGGCCTGCAGCGCCCGCTGCGCCTCCTCAAGGTGACTCTCCAGGTCCAGTCGCCTACGTTTTTCTTCATCATGGCGACGTTCTGTGTCCTGCAGGCGCTGCAGGCGGTCCTCGTGTATGGTTTGGAGAGCCTGCAGCTCCTCCTCCAGCTCTCTGGCGAGCTATGTGCTTGATTCGAGCTGACCCGAGACTTCCTGGTGTCGCCTTTCCCAGGTATCACGGGAGCTTTGGGCGTCCTGAAGGAGGCCCTCCACCTCCTCCCGCTTCTGCGTCTCGGCGTGGTGAAGCAGGAGGTGGTCTGCGTGGACGTCCTTCAGTTTCTTCATTTCGCCCGTCACGTGATCCAACTCATGGCTCTTGGCCTTCAGGTCCTCATGGGCGGCGTCCAGGCGTGTGGCGAGGGCGTTGGCCTTTTCGTCTTTTTCGGCCAGGATGTCCCACGCGTCCTCGTCTTTCTACTCCTGCAGCACCCGAGCAAACTCCTCGTAATCATGGAGCGAAGCCCGGGCCGCCTGAACCTCCTGCTGCAGGGCGAGGTTCTGAGACTCCAGGTGAGCCTTCTGTTGCCGAAGGCTCTCAATCGCCTGCCCGTAGGTGTGCAGCTGCGCCTCCAGCTGCCGCACGCGGGCCTCCAGGCCACGTGCGGCAGCCGCGTCGCCGCCGCGACCCGCAGCCCGGGCCCGAGCCCCCTCTACCCCCCCCACTGCCCCACACAGCACCCCCACCACCACCAGCAGGAGGAGGAAGTTCATTTTGCTGAATAAATGTAAAATTATTTAGGACTAAGAAGATGAATAAGAAATGGTTAATTATGAGGGCGGTGAGGGGGAATTAGAAGGCGAGTGAGTTGATGGGGAAGGAGAAGGGAAAGGAAGAGGGAGGAGGCGGAGACGAAGGGGCGCCACGGATCAAAGACACGGCCTCTGCAGACAGCTAGTCCAATTTTTTTTTAATGAAAGAAGGAACCAAAGGCCAGAGCCCTGAAGACTGCTGGTCAAACTCAAGATCTGTTCATTTCGAGATGCCTGGACACAATGCAATAAAAAGACGGGAGATCATAGGCAGTAGGAAAAACAGACGGAGGAAGACAGTTCCAGAGATGACCTATTAACCTGACGAGCCTTTTCAGCTCAGTGGAAAGTGAAGGTAGAACTGAGGGTAGATTTGAGGTAGACCTGACTGGTAAAGACTCATACCTACCTTAACACTACTTCCTCGACCTTCATGCATCCACTGTACGCACTCCACACACATCCCTCATTATTATATTTCCATTGATCCTGCTGATGACTTCTTTTTCTTATCACATCAATTCCTTCTCATACATCAATGCCTTCTCATACCACATCAATTCCTTCTCATACCACATCAATGCCTTCTCATACCACATCAATTCCTTCTCATACCACATCAATGCTTTCTCATACCACATCAATGCCTTCTCATACCACATTAATTCCTTCTCTTACCACATCAGTTCCTTACCATACCACATCAGTTCCTTCTCATACCACATTAAAACTTCACATATATGGGATAAGAAGGGAGTGACCATCGTCATCATCATCATCATCATCACGGCTCAGCCTATGCAATCAACAGTGAAACAGACACAGCAAGCTAAGAACAGTGATCCAATTGCATTACCATGGTGGAGGCGACATGGAGACGATTTGTTTGTAGCTACCCCTTACGGGATTGAGGCGTCTGGCTATAGATAGCTGGATAGCGAGTTTGAAGGTGGAAGAAAGGATGGCTGGCCGAGAAAGTGGATGGGCATGTCAGGATGGAGTAAAAATCATCCTTTCAGTACCAAGTAATTCTCAGTTCCTCCTCGCTGTCTCCAAACGGATTTATTGATCTTTGTTGATGACTTTAATTACGGTGGTGGAGATTGATGGAGATTATTTCTGGCCTCTTCACTCTGACACGATTCTCTCAGCCATGGAGTTGCCTCAATTTACCTCAGTTACCGCTCTCGTGGCCTGACTATTTACATTTTCTGTTACATGGCAAATAAGAGAAAACCAACTTTTAACGTTAACTAAAACATTTTACACTACCAGCCAAAACTATCATAACTTGCAAACTATTCCTTACTGCAATCATCCTTTTCTTTGTAATTACGTATGCACTTAGAAATAAAAAGTTCAGTAAGTGTAAGTTCAAAATAATACAGGTTGTTCAATGAATTAGCGAAGACAGAAATAATAATGAATAAAGATAAATGGTTAAACAGTTGTCACAATGTACAAAAAGAAGGAAGGAGTGACAAATGAAGGAGAGGGAGTCATTAGAGGAGACATGGAGCGTCCTCTCTATTCTAAATTGGTGTACTGATTTGATTTAATGCTCTTATGGAATCCCCCAGTCTCTCTCTCTCTCTCTCTCTCTCTCTGCCCTTCCCTTCTCTCTTTCCCCCATCCACCCCTACTCTCTTTCTTCCCCTCCCCCTCTCCCCTCCACTCCCTCTCCCTTCTTCCCATCTCTCTCCTCCCCCTCCCTCCTCCTCTCTTACCCTCCCCTCCCCTTTCAAGGAAGTCTTTATGTTATTTCCATGGGGATTATGAGAGAGAGAGAGAGAGAGAGAGAGAGAGGGGGGGGAAACAGAAAGACAGACAGACATAAATAGGTAGGTAGAAAGATAAGAGAGATTGCCAGACAGACCAACAGACAGACAGCTGGCTAGATTGCTAGATACAGTAAACAGAATGACAGCTGGACAAACAGAGACAGACAGATAGATAGTCCAACCAACACACTTCCTACCCTCCCAATATCTCTCTATTCTCTTACTCCTCCCTTTCTTCTTCCTCTCTCCCTTTCTTCTTCCTCTCTCCCTTTCTTCCTCCTCTCTCCCTTTCTTCTTCCTCTCTCCCTTTCTTCCTCCTCTCTCCCTTTCTCCCTCCTCTCTCCCTTTCTTCCTCCTCTCTCCCTTTCTTCCTCCTCTCTCCCTTTCTTCCTCCTCTCTCCCTTTCTTCTTCCTCTCTTCCATTCTTCTTCGTCTCTCCCTTTCTTCTTCCTCTCTCCCTTTCTTCCTCCTCTCTCCCTTTCTTCTTCCTCTCTTCCATTCTTCTTCGTCTCTCCCTTTCTTCCTCCTCTCTCCCTTTCTTCCTCCTCTCTCCCTTTCTTCTTCCTCTCTTCCATTCTTCTTCGTCTCTCCCTGCTTCCTTCCTGATCCTTCGTTGTTTGTTTCTCCTTCCCCGTTTGTTTATTGTGGTTTGCCTTCCGCCGCACCTTCCCTCCTTCCTCCTCAATTTCCTCTCTCTCCTTCCTTCCTTCCTCCTCAATATTTTCTCTCCTCTTCCTTCCTTCCTCTCTCCTCAGTTATCTCTTTCCCCTTCCTTCCTTCCTCCCTCCTCCATTTTCTCTCTCTCCTTCCTTCCTTCCTCGTCAATATTTTCTCTCCCCTTCCTTCCTTCCTCCCTCCTTAATTTCCACTCTCCTTCCTTCCTCCCTCCTTGATTTCCTCTCTCCTTCCTTCCTTCCTCCTAGTTTCCTTTCTCTCCTTCCTTTCCCCTCAATTTCCTCTCTCTCCTTCCTTCCTTCCTTCCTTCCTACCGCCTCAAATTTCCCTCCTTTCTTAATCTCTTCCCTCCCTCTTCCATCAATCCCCCTCCTTCTTCCTTCCTTGTTCCTTCTATAAGCTCCTCCTCTATGCATTCCTTCCCTCCTTATTTCCACCTATCCTTCCCTCCTTCCCTCCTTTCTTTCCTTCCTTCTCTCATTTCTTTCCTTCGTTTTCTCATTCCTTCCCTATTCCTTCATCACTTGTTCCATTCTTCCTTCTTTCCTTCCATCTCTCTCTCTCTCTCTCTCTCTCTCTCTCTCTCTCTCTCTCTCTCTCTCTCTCTCTCTCATCTAATAGCACATATCCTTCACTCCTTCTATCTTCCACTCACACACAACGCCCCCTCCCTCCCTCCCTCTCTCTCTCTCTCTCTCTCTCTAATATTTCAACCAACAGTAAACAAAGAAGGAAAAATATGGCCTGAGTCTGGCCGATCAAGAGAGAGAGAGAGAGAGAGAGAGAGAAATATAAAAGGTTAATTAACTCCAAAATTATTTCCATTCCCTTGCCTTTAGTCTTTCATCTCTCTCTCTCTCTCTCTCTCTCTCTCTCTCTCTCTCTCTCTCTCTCTCTCTCTCTCTCCTTTCTTTCTTCAAGGTCCTTCCCCCCTTCTCTCTCTCATTCTCTTTCTTTCTCTCTTTTCACATTCATCCGTCTTAATTAACTTGCTCGCCACCGTCTTATTCTCTCTCTCTCTCTCTCTCTCTCTCCACACACACACACGCACACACACACACACACACACTCCCTTTTTTCTATCTATCATTCTATATTAGTGTATCTATAGCCATACCCCAGCCCCCCCCCCTCTCTCTCTCTCTCATTACATATTATACATGCAAATTGAGAGGTATTTCTGGAACAAGGGAGAAGGAGGAGGAGGAGGAGGAGGAGGAGGAGGAGGAGGAGGAGGAATTAAGAAAGAAAGGGCAAAGGACGAGAGAGGAGGCAGAAGAGAAAGGGAGATGAGAGAAAGAAGGAAGAAGGAAGAATAGGAAAATAAAGAAAAAACACACACACACACACACACACACACACACACACACACACACACACACAGATGCACCAGTCTCATCTCATCCCTGTGTGTGTGTGTGTGTGTGTGTGTTTACTCGTTTCAAACCTTCCTCCCTCTCTTACTATCTGGCATCCTTCCTTCCTTCCTTCCTTCCTTCCTTCCTTCCTTTCTTCCTCTTTTCTTCTCCTCTCCTTCTTTCTTCCTTTCCTAGTTTTCCTCTCGTCCTCTTTCATTTTACTCTCTCTCTCTTCTTCTTCTTAATCCATTTTCCTTCTTCTTCAATTCCCTCCTTCCCTCCCTCCCTACCTCCCTCTCTTCCTCCTTCCCTCCCTCCCTCCTTTCATTCTCTCTCCTCCCTCCCTCCCTCCGTGCATTTTAATAATCATAAGTTGAATGGCGTATTTCTTCTATACCAGGGAAAGAAGGAAGGAAGGAAGGAAAGAAGGAAGGATGAAAGGAAGGAAGGAAGGATGAAAGGAAGGAAGGAAGGATGAAAGGAAGGAAGGATGGATGGTAGGAAGGAGGGAAGGAGGTGGAATGAATGTATAATAATTATATACTTGTTTTTGAAGAAGGAAGGAAGGAAAAATGAAGGAAGGGGAAGAGGAAGGAAGGATGAAAAGGAAGAAAGGAGGAAGGAAGGAAGGAAGGAAGAGGGAAGGAAGGAAAGAAGGAAGGAAGGAAGGAAGGAAGAGGGAAGAAAGGATGGAAAGAATAAAAGGAAATATGAAGCGAGAAGAAAGTAGGATACATGGAGAGAGAGAGAGAGAGAGAGAGAGAGAGAGAGAGAGAGAGAAGCCATTATATAAAGCACTGAATGAGGTACTAGATAGGTAAGTAGGACAGTAAGCAGGTAGGTAGGTAAGTAGGAACGCAGGTAGGCAGAGGTAAGTAGGTAGGTAGGTAGGCTGGTAGGTAGGAAGGCAGGTACAGATGTAAGTAGGTAGGAAGAGTGGTAGGTAGGCTGGCGGGTAGATAAGTAGGTAGGTAGGTAGGTAGGTAGGTAGGTAGGCTGGTAGGTAGGAAGGCAGGTACAGATGTAAGTAGGTAGGAAGAGTGGTAGGTAGGCTGGCGGGTAGATAAGTAGGTAGGTAGGTAGGTAGGTAGGTAGGTAGGTAGGTTGGTAGGTAAGCATGGCCACCATTTGTTATGTTAATATTATACAAGGAGCTACAACCATCTCTACCACAACTACCACCATCGCTACCACAACCAGACACAAATACCATCACACACACACACACACACACACACACACACACACACACACACACACACACACACACACACATCAAAGTATACAAGTGAATATAATTACAGATATCCACACACAGAGACGAACACACACAAACAGAAACACAGACAGAAACACACACACACACACACACACACACACACACACACACACACACACATACACACACACACACACACACAGAGAAACGTACATAGAGAGTGGTACATGGTCTGTTAGTATACCTTTAAGAGCCTTGTTCCCTCTCTCTCTCTCTCTCTCTCTCTCTCTCTCTCTCTCTCTCTCCACCACTACCTTCATCCACCACCAAAACCTCCCTTCTCCACCACTATCACCACCACTATCATCATCATCATCATCATCACTATAAAAACTACCAATTTTCTCCACCACTATCCCCACCATTATCATCTGCAGTTATATCTTTCTCCACCATCACCACCAAAACGTTCCTTCATCACTATCACCATCACCACCACTATCACCACCATTTTAATTTCCTTTTTGGTCAGCATCACCACCATCCAAACTTTGCACCTCCTCCTCCACCATTACCAATACCACCTCCACCATCACCACCACTACCACCACCACCATCTTCACTTATGCCTGTCTATGTCACCTATCACCACCACTATCACCACCATCATCATCTACTCCACCTTTCTCCATCTCTCCACTATTCTTCCCCACCCCTCCACTCCCTCTCTTCTTTCTCCACATCCTTCATCCACTCCTCCACTTTCCTCCAACATTATCTCTCCACCTTCCTCCCCATTACCTCTAACCCACCTCCCTCCATCCTTCCTTTTCCTCCACCTCTCTCTCTCTCTCTCTCTCTCTCACCTTCCTCCACAATTTCCCTCCACCTCAATATTTTCCCTCCACCTCTCCTCCTCCACTTTCCTCCACCTCTTCTCCACTCCACAACTCTTCTCCTCCACTTTCCTCCACCTCTCCTCCTCCGCTCTCGCTTTTATTATTCCACTGGGCCACAAGACTTGATCCACCCCTCTCCACCTCTCTCTCTCTCTCTCTCTCTCTCTCTCTCTCCCCTTCAATCAATCAATTTCTCACAGCTGCACTGTTGCCTAAGCCTCTATCAATCTCTTTCTCTTCGCTGGAATGTTGCCTCTCTCTCTCTTTCTCTCTCTCCCTCCTTCCTTCCTTACGTCTTCCTTCTCTCCTTCCCCCACTCCTTCTCGCTCCTCCCTCTCCACATCACCACCACCACCATCATCACCACCACCACCAACCACCACCATCACCACCACTCAGTCCAACCGACCAAACATCAAACCCTTCATAAACAAACACACAAACAAAACAAAACAAAGCACACCAAATAAACAACATCTCCCCCCTTCTCCGTCTCACCGCAGCACCGTCGCATCACTTACCTTTTGAGATGTTTTCCAGTTCTGTGAGGGATCTGTCTTTCTCCCGACCATCCCGAAGGCGTAGGGAACCCGTGCCCCTCGCCCACGTCGCCTGCAGGAGAGAGGAAGGGCGTGAGGGAGGTACAGCATCATCACAAACACCCTTACCTGGTTTGTCAAGGCGTCAGGTAAGAGTGTGTCGGCAGGAGTGAAGAGGCATAGACTGCATTTCCATATTATTACTGAATTAGTATTATTGTTATTGTTATTATTATTACTACTACTACTACTACTACTATTAGCAGCAGCAGTAGTAGTAGTGGTAGTAGTAGCAATAATGGTAGTAAAAGTAGTAGTAGTTGTCGTAGTTGTAGTATCCTTCTTCTCCTCCTGCTCCCCCTCATCATCATCATCATCATTATTACTATTATTATCATTTTATTATTATTATTATTATTATTATTATTATTACTATTATTATTATCATTATTATTACTATTTTCATCCACAAAACTTCTCTCACTGTTATCAATGGGGTAGGCTGGATCAACAGAAAGGAAAATATAAAAAATAAAATACCATCATCATCATCATCCACTACATCATTATCCTAAGTCTATTTCCGTTTCTATAATTATGTACATTAGGATACAGAAGAGGTAGAAAATAAAATACATGAGTACAGCTAATTTAAGTACATTACATAAATTCTCACCACCACACAGAGTACAGTACACCTAAGAAACTACTACTGTACTATAATTAACAGGTAAATACAGTACACACACACACACACACACACACACACACACACACACACACACACACACACACACACACTTGGAAAATAGGGTCAGAGTAGGTGAGAGTGAGTTTTGGAGGTCATGGGTCAGGCTAGGTCAGATGCTTGTAGGTAGGATTAGTACTGGTATAGTTGTGGTTGTAGTGGTAGTAATACTGGACAGACTGGTAGCTGAATGATTGTGGTGGTAGCTGTCTAGTAGATGTGGTAGTTTTGGCAGTGGTAGTTGTGGTAGTGGCAATGGTGGCAGTGGTAATAGGCAGTAGCTGTGATGGTAGTTGTGGTACTGATGATAGTAGTAATGGTGGTGGTGGTAGTGGTAATGATGATGGTAACTATGGTAGTGGTTGTGGTGGTAATAGTGGTGGTGGGTGTGAGAGCGATGGTAATAGTAGTAGGAGGTGTAGCAGTAGTGGTAGCGATGATGGCAGGTGTAGTAATAGTGGTAAAGATGGTGGTAGTAGTTGCAGCGATGGTAGTAGTTGTGGTAGCGATGGTGGTAGTAGTGGTAGCGATGGTGGTAGGTGTGGTCAGGGGTTTCAAGTGGAGGTGATCAAGTGAGATACATAGGGATTACATGCGGGTGTGTGGGTGAGTGACTACTGCTATCACCACCACCATCACCAGCAAAGGCTTTCCATCGAGTCTGGCATAAATCTTTAATTTCCAAACTGCCCTCCTACGGTTTCTATCCTTCTATCTGTGCCTTCATCGCTAGCTTCCTTTCTGGTCGTTCTATAGCCGCTGTTGTAGACGGCCATCGTTCTTCTCCTAGATCTATCAACAGTGGTGTTCCTCAGGGCTCTGTCCTATCACCAACTCTCTTCCTTTTATTCATCAATGATCTTCTAAGCTGTACATCTAACCCTATCCACTCATACGCTGATGACTCCACCCTTCACCTTTCCATTCGGTTCCCGCAACGCCCATCTCAACAGTTACTTCAACAAACAAGGGATAAGGCTATGGCACACCTAATGTCTGACTTGACTCGTATCTCTGACTGGGGTAAAAATAATATGGTTGTTTTTAATGCATCTAAGACTCAGTTCTTACACCTATCAACCCGACAAAATCTTCCACAGGTATACCCACTAATGTTTAATAATATTCAGCTTAATCCTGCATCATCCTTGAACATGCTTGGGGTTTCATTTACTCGGGACTTATCTTGGAAAGATCATATTACATCTCTTGTAAAATCTGCTTCCAAGAGATTGGGTGTGCTAAGCCGACTCCGCTCTTTCTTTACCCCTGCACAATTGTTGACTCTATACAGGGGTTTTATCCGCCCCTGTGTGGAGTACGGCTCTCATGTGTGGGGAGGCTCCCCACATACAGTTCTTCTCAATAAGGTGGAGTCAAAGGCTTTTCGTCTCATTAACTCTCCTCCTCTTACTGACTCCCTTCAACCTCTGTCTCTTCGCCGCACTGTTGCATCTTTATCTCTTTTCTATCGCTACTTTAATGGTCACTGCTCCTCTGAACTGTCTGCTTGCATTCCTTCACCTCTACGACGGGCGCGTAGCACCCGTCTAGCAGCGAACTCTCATCCCTTTTCTGTCCAACTCTCTAATGCAAGAGTTAACCGTTACTCCCAGTCTTTTATTTATGCAACACGTCAGCTCTGGAAGTGTCTCCCTCTGTCTGTATTTCCTGCTGCCTATGATCTCCAGTCTTCCAAACGCAGTGTGTCCAGGCATCTCAAAATGATCGGATCTTGAATTTGGCTCTCTATTGTATTTTGTTTTTCTCTTGGAGGGAACTGTTACTGCGGGCTCATGGCCTTTGGTTCCTTCTTCCTCGCATAAAAAAAAAAAAACACTACTACTATTATCACCACCACTACTACTATCACCACCACTACCACCACTATCACCATCCCTACTACCATCACCACCACTACTATTATCACCGTCTCTATCACCACTATTATTACCAATCCTTACTACTATCACCACCTCTATCACCACCACTATCACCACCCCTACTACTGCCACAACTTCTATCACCACCATTATCACTACTACTATTCCTATCATCATCATCATCACACCTTGAGAGAGAGAGAGAGAGAGAGACTGATGACCTTGCTAATACTGTTATTGGTTCTCTCTCTCTCTCTCTCTCTCTCTCTCCTTTGTATTCTGGCAACTTGCTCCATACCGCCCACTTGTTGCTCTCTCTCTCTCAGTTATCCCCCCCCCCTCTTTTTTCACTCGTTCGCTCTTTCTCTTTCACCTCTTGCCCACTTTTTCTACTCTTTCTCTCTCTCTCTCTCTCTCTCTCTCTCTCTCTCTCTCTCTCTCTCTCTCTCTCTTTCTCTCTCTCTCCGTGACTCACTCTTCTTCTCCCCCTCCCCCTCTCTCTCTCCTCTCTGATTCAGTACAGTGCTCTCTCTCTCTCTCTCTCTCTCTTCCCTGCGTGTGTAAGCAAGTGTGTGTGTGTGTGTGTATCCTCACCTCTCTACTCAAAGCCTTTCTCCACTCACCCCTGTTAGCAATTATCCTTCAATACAGCCCTATCAAATTCCCTTACAGTGCTCTCTCTCTCTCTCTCTCTCTCTCTCTCTCTAAAAGAACTTCATACATTTCTCGTGAGCGTAAGTGGGCGTGTGTGTGTGAAAATGACAGCCAGTGAGAAAGATGGAGAGGAAGAGAGTGAGTAAACGCGAGAGGAGTGTCATATTGAAAGTGAGAGAGAGAGAGAGAGAGAGAGAGAGAGAGAGAGAGAGAGAGGGAGAGAGAGAACAATAGTTTCCAGTCTGCTTGCTTTTAACACAGCCATGTACGTATGTGTGTGTGTGTGTGTGTGCCCATATTTACACATATTCCATTTGCACTTGTCGAGTCACACACACACTCCCCCTCCCTCTCGCTCTCCCTCCCCTCCTCCTCTTCCATCTTGCCTTCCTCCCCTCCTCTCCCATCTTCCTCCCAATCTCATATTTTACCTCCTCCCCTCCCCTCCCTTCCACTTTTCTGCTCTCTCCATTTTGCTACACTCCCCTCCTCTCCTCCATCCCTCCCCTTCCCTCTTTCCTCCTCATACCTTTCTTCCCCTCCCCTCCCTTATCCTTCCCTTTCCCCCTTCACTTCTCCTTTCCCTCCTCCTCCCCTCCATTCAAAATTACTTCCCTGTTCCCTCTCTCTAATTTCCCTTCCTCTCCCCTCCCCTCCTTCTCCCTTTCCCCTCTCCTCCTCCCCTTCCCCACATACTCTGCCCATCCCTCCATCACTTTCTCTCCCTCTCTCCCTCTCCGCATTCCCTCCCTCTTCATTCCCATCCTCTCCCTAAATCCAACTAGTCTCCCTTCGCATCCCTCTCCCTCCATTCCCTCCACCATCCCTTCCCTCTCCCTCCCTTTCCTCCACCCTCCCATCATTCCTCCCAGTTCTTCTTCTCTCTTCCCTAAAATTGCCATGAGAATTTTGTGGCATTATTTCCCGGTAGTCTTTCTTACTTTTCCTGCCGCCTTGACTGAGCGGCCTGGTGGGAAAGAGAGGGGGGTTAAGGGGGGGTTCCTGTTCTGCTAAACGAAAGAGAGAGAGAGAGAGAGAGAGAGAGAGGAGAAACATGGCAAGGAGATAAAACATTTACGGACCATCTCTCTCTCTCTCTCTCTCTCTCTCTCTCTCTCTCTCTCTCTCTCTCTCTCTCTCTCTCTCTCTCTCTCTCTCTCTCTCTCTCTCTCTCTCGTGTGTGTGTGTGTGTGTGTGTGTGTAACCTAGCCCCGGGACCCAACACCTCAGTAAATAACAATAATAATAATAATAATAATAATAATAATAATAATACAGTAATAATAATAATAATAATAATAATAATAATAATAATAATATACATGATTCTGTTCCTACTTTCCACCGTTCCCATAAAATTTCCTTCAGTTTTTTCAGTAATCAAAAATTCTGCTTCTCACTATTTTCCTGTACGGCTTATTACCGGAGGGTCTGGTGGGTTGGGGAGAGCCAGCCTTCTGCTGTGCTATCCTTGTCTTTTATATATATTTTTCTTTATTTTTTTGGAAGGGGAAAGATATTACTGTTAGTGTTATGAGTCTGTATAGTCTCTCTCTCTCTCTCTCTCTCTCTCTCTCTCTCTCTCTCTCTCTCTCTCTCATGGCCTTTTATTCACCTTTCCATTCTTTTTTACGCCTCCTCTCTCTCGCCCACGAGAGAGAGAGAGAGAGAGAGAGAGAGAGAGAGAGAGAGAACCAGCCAGACAGGTAGAGAGACCCAGCCAAATCAAATGACAAACAGATACCTAGTGACAGACAGACACATAGATAGATATACCTGGCTAGACACACACATACATCGACAGACAGACATGCAAACAGAAGGACAGACAGACAGACAGATAGACAGAGATCGATAGAAACACACCTACATATCTATCTAGACAAAGAGAGAGAGAGAGAGACAGAGACAGATATATCGACAAACAGACAGACAGACAAACATATAGACAGACACACAGATATATAGACAGATAGATAGACAGACAGACAGACAGATAGATAGACATGTGGGTAAGGGATAGACAGAATGTGGGAGGGGAAGTTAGACGAAGTGGTGCAAGGCTGGGGCTATCTGGCCAGCTCTCTCTTGACCTGAGAGAGAGAGAGAGAGAGAGAGAGAGAGAGAGAGAGAGAACCTAATCCCACTGCAAATTAATACCCTAATGAATCCCTCTTTTTTTTTTTTTTTTTTTTAACGAGGAAACGTGATCTTGATTTAGACGGAGCTCTTCAAAATGGCGCCTGGTGGGAGACTAGAAGGGATACCATGACACAGAGCATAATAGTAATAATAATAATAATAATAATACCACCAGCAACACCACCACCATCAACAACAACAATAATAATAATAACAATAATAATAATAACAATAATAATAATAACAATAATTTAGCACTGTAACTCAGGCCTGAAACGTAAAAATACTAATGACAAGTACTGGTTATGAGAGAGAGAGAGAGAGAGAGAGAGAGAGAGAGAGAGAGAATTCGAGCCAGTGTATATAAATAGCGGTGACAAGTGGTAGTCTCTGATGTGCAAGGGGGGGGGGTGTACTGTTTCACACTTACTGCATACTTAGTGTGCAATGTTAGGGGTAAGATAACGCCCGTATACTCGCCCTCATACTGACATTCTCTCTCATCCTTTTACTTATACTCTTGGCTCTCACTCACTTATACTCTACTAATACTAAACTCACACCGCACCACCACCACTACCACACCATCAATACCACACCACATCACACTATCACCACCACTCCATCACCCCTGTCACACCACCACACCACACCACTCCATCACCCCTGCCACACCACCACACCACACCACTCCATCACCCCTGTCACACCACCACACCACACCACTCCATCACCCCCGTCACACCACCACACCACACCACTCCATCACCCCCGTCACACCACCACACCACCACTCCATCACTCCTGTCACACCACATCACACCATCGTCACCACTCCATCACCCCAGTCACACCCCCACACCACCACTCCATCACCCCCGTCACACCACCACACCACCACTCCATCACCCCCGTCACACCACCACTCCATCACCCCCGTCACACCACCACACCACCACTCCATCACCCCCGTCACACCACCACACCACTACTCCATCACCCCCGTCACACCACCACTCCATCACCCCCGTCACACCACCACACCACCACTCCATCACCCCTGTCACACCACCACACCACCACTCCATCAATCCCGTCACACCACCACACCACCACTCCATCACCCCCGTCACACCACCACACCACCACTCCATCACCCCCGTCACACCACCACACCACCACTCCATCACCCCCGTCACACCACCACACCACCACTCCATCACCCCCGTCACACCACCACACCACCACTCCATCACCCCCGTCACACCACCACACCACCACTCCATCACCCCTGTCACACCACCACACCACACCACTCCATCACCCCTGCCACACCACCACACCACACCACTCCATCACCCCTGTCACACCACCACACCACACCACTCCATCACCCCCGTCACACCACCACACCACCACTCCATCACCCCCGTCACACCACCACACCACCACTCCATCACTCCTGTCACACCACATCACACCATCGTCACCACTCCATCACCCCCGTCACACCACCACACCACCACTCCATCACCCCCGTCACACCACCACACCACCACTCCATCACCCCCGTCACACCACCACACCACCCCTCCTTCAACCCCGTCACACCCCCACACCACCTCTCCATCACCCCCGTCACACCACCACTCCATCACCCCCGTCACACCACCACACCACCACTCCATCACCCCTGTCACACCACCACACCACCACTCCATCACTCCCGTCACACCACCACACCACCACTCCATCACCCCCGTCACACCACCACACCACCACTCCATCACCCCCGTCACACCACCACACCACCACTCCATCACCCCGTCACACTACCACACCACCACTCCATCACCCCCGTCACACCACCACACCACCACTCCATCACCCCCGACACACCACCACACCACCACACCATCACCCCCGTCACACCACCACACCACCACGCCATCACCCCCGACACACCACCACACCACCACTCCATCACCCCTGTCACACCACCACACCACCACTCCATCACTCCCGTCACACCACCACACCACCACTCCATCACCCCCGTCACACCACCACTCCATCACCCCTGTCACACCACCACACCACCACTCCATCACCCCCGTCACACCACCACTCCATCACCCCCGTCACACCACCACACCACCACTCCATCACCCCTGTCACACCACCACACCACCACTCCATCACCCCCGTCACACCACCACACCACCACTCCATCACCCCCGTCACACCACCACACCACCACTCCAACACCCCCTCACACCACCCCACCACCACTCCATCACCCCTGTCACACCACCACACCACCACTCCATCACCCCTGTCACACCACCACACCACACCACTCCATCACCCCCGTCACACCACCACCACACCACTCCATCACCCCTGTCACACCACCACACCACACCACTCCATCACCCCCGTCACACCACCACACCACACCACTCCATCACCCCTGTCACACCACCACACCACACCCCCTTCCTCAATCACACACTGTCACCCATACTATCATGTCAACAGCACACTCATCACGCTAAGCACTACACCACTTCCAACACCACTAACACCACTTCTAACACCACTAACACCACTTCTAACAACACCACTAACACCACTTTTAACAGTACCACTAACACCACTTCTAACACCACTATTAACACCACTTCTAACACCATTACTAGCACACTGTAATGTTATGACTGCCTCTAACTACCGCCTAACTATATGTAACAAGCCTAACGAGCGCTAACAACAGTCTCTAACACCCTCTAACTACGCTATTCGCAACAATAACTACATCAACCATATTTTTTTCCTCGACTCTGCACAAAAACTAAGAAGCCCGTTCCCTGACACCACCGACAGGAAACTACATTCTAACTACCCCTAACTTCATTCTGTATTCTAACTGGCTTACTGGAGGCCCCCCCTCGCACTTCTTCGTGACTAGTAAATATCTGCTATGGACTGAAAATGCTATGGGCAAAAAAGTATGAAAAGGTGCTATGAAAGTGCTATAAAAAGTGCTACAAGAAAGTACTATAAAAGTGCTATGAGGAAGTGCTATAAAAGTGCTATGAAAAGTGCTATAAAAGTGCTATGAAAAGTGCTATAAAAGTGCTATAAAAGTGCTATGAAAAGTGCTATAAAAGTGCTATAAAAGTGCTATGAGAAAGTGCTATAAAAGTGCTATGAGAAAGTGCTATAAAAGTGCTATAAAAGTGCTATGAAAAGTGCTATAAAAGTGCTATGAGGAAGTGCTATAAAAGTGCTATGAAAAGTGCTATAAAAGTGCTATGAAAAGTGCTATAAATGCTATAAAAGTGCTATAAAAGTGCTATGAAAAGTGCTATAAAAGTGCTATGAAAAGTGCTATAAAAGTGCTATGGGAAAGTGCTATAAAAGTGCTATGAAAAGTGCTATAAAAGTGCTATGAAAAGTGCTATAAAAGTGCTATGAAAAGTGCTATAAAAGTGCTATGAAAAGTGCTATAAAAGTGCTATGAAAAGTGCTATAAAAGTGCTATGGGAAAGTGCTATGAGAAAGTGCTATAAAAGTGCTATAAAAGTGCTATGGGAAAGTGCTATGAAAAAGTGCTATAAAAAGTGCTATGGGAAAGTGCTATGAATAGTGCTATAAAAGTGCTATAAAAGTGCTATAAAAGTGCTATGAAAAAGTGCTATAAAAGTGCTATGGGAAAGTGCTATAAAAAGTGCTATAAAAGTGCTATGAAAAGTGCTATAAAGTGCTATAAAAGTGCTATAAAAGTGCTATGAAAAAGTGCTATAAAAGTGCTATGGGAAAGTGCTATAAAAGTGCTATAAAAGTGCTATAAAAGTGCTATAAAAGTGCTATAAAAAGTGCTATAAAAAGTGCTATAAAAAGTGCTATAAAAGTGCTATAAAAGTGCTATAAAAAGTGCTATAAAAGTGCTATAAAAGTGCTATGAAAAGTGCTATAAAAGTGCTATAAAAGTGCTATGAAAAGTGCTATAAAAGTGCTATAAAAGTGCTATGAAAAAGTGCTATAAAAGTGCTATGGGAAAGTGCTATGAAAAAGTGCTATAAAAAGTGCTATGAAAGTGCTATAAAAAAGTGCTATAAACGTGCTACGAGAAAGTGCTATAAAAGTGCTATGAAAAGTGCTTTGAGAAAGTGCTATAAAAAGTGCTATGAAAGTGCTATAAACGTGCTACGAGAAAGTGCTATTAAAGTGCTATGGGAAGTGCTATAAAAATGCTATGGACAAAAAGGGTACATGACGTTACAGTTTAATATTACCTTGAGTACATAGCTGGGCAGAAAGGTACTCTCTCTCTCTCTCTCTCTCTCTCTCTGGGTGGAAAGAAGAAAGAAGTTTGGGTGAAGGGAAGGAAGAAGTGAATAAAGGAAGGATGCCTGGAAAAGTGAGAGAGAGAGAGAGAGAGAGAGAGAGAGAGGAAATCACAGGAAAATGAAAGCGAAGAAAAAATCAAAGACAGGAGGAATGAAGAAGGAAGGAAGTAAGGACGGAAGGAGGGAAGGAAGGAAGGAAGGAACAAAGGAAATGAGAGGAATGAATGAAGGAAGGGAGGAAGAAGGAACTGAGAAGGATGAGGAATGCTGGGAGGGAGGGAGGGAGAGGAAGTAGGTAATAGCGTGGGAGAGAAAATGAAAGAGAGAGGGAGAGAAGAGAGGAGGGAACGAGAGAAGAGAGGAGGGAGGTGTGGTGAGTAGGACAATCAGATGGGGGGAAGGCAGAATGGGATGGGATGGGATGGGATGGGAGGGGATGGGATGGGAGGAGAGGGAGGAAGAAAAGAGATAGGAGGAAGAGAGGAGAGGGAGACACAGAAGGAGAGAGAAGGAGGCGAGGGAAAGGAAGAAAAAAGAGGAAGAAAGAGAAGAAGAAAAGGAGGAAGGATGGAAGGAGAAGGAAATACGGAAAAAGCAATGGAGAGAGAGAGAGAGAGAGAGAGAGAGAGAGAGAGAGAGAGAGATGGAGAAGTATCAATATGCAAATTCCATTACAGGTTTCAAGCATGCAGGCTAATTAGAGAGAGAGAGAGATAGAGAGAGAGAGAGAGAGAGAGAGAGAGAGAGAGAGAGAGAGAGAAAGAATGACTGTGGTATCTATCTTATGAGACTGAGGAAGGAAGGAAGGAAGAAGGAAGGAGGAGGAAGAGAAGAAAAATGGAAGAAAGGAGAGTAGAGGGAGGAAATGAAAAAAGAAGAGAGGATGGAGGGAATGAAGGAAAAGGAGGGAGGGAGAAGATGGGAGATGAAGAAGCAGGGAGTGAGGAGGGAGTGAATGAAGGAGAAGAAGGGAGGGAAGAAGGAGGTATAAAATAGAAGGAATAAGGGAAACTAAGAGGAAGAGAGAGAGAGAGAGAGAGAGAGGAAGGAAATAAAGAAGGGAGAGAAGGAACAGGAGGAAGGAAGGGAGGGAAGGGAGAGGGAAAAACGTAGGAGGGAAGGAACAGAGTGAGGGAGGTTGAGAAAGAGGGAGGAAGGGAGGATTAAAGAGGACGTGAAGGAAGGCAGGAGGAAAAAGAAGGGAGAGCAGGGAAAAGTGGAAGGAAGGGAGAGGAGGAAGAAAGTGAGGAGGGAAAATGATTACGTCCGAAGGGCTGAGAGAGAGAGAGAGAGAGAGAGAGAGAGAGAGAGAGTGAACACGTGGGAGAGAGGGAGGCAATGATAGAGGAAGGAGGTAATTCGGGAGGGAGGGAGGTAGGGAGGAGGGAGAAGACAGAGGGAAGGAGCAACAAGTGTTAGTAAGGAAGCAACACGTAGGAAAGTTATAAGGAGAGGAGAGGAGAGAAGGAAGGGAGGGAGGGAGGGAAGGAAGGAAGGAAGGAAGGAAGGAAGGAAGGAGGGAGGGAGGGAAGGAGGGAAGGAAGGAGGGAAGGAAGGAAGTAGGGAGTTACAATGAAAGAAGGAAGGAAGGAAGGAGAGGAAGAGTTACAAGGAAGGAAGGAAGGAAGGGAAATCAGTATGTGGGAATTATCAAAGAGAAGGAAGGGCAGAAGGAAGGGAGAGAGCATAGAAGGGTGCAGTAAGGAAGGGAAAGAAGGAAGGGCAGAATGAAAGTTACAGGTGTAGAAAAGACAAGAATGAAGGAAGGAAGGAGAGAAAGAAAGAAAGAAAGAAAGAAAGAAACCACGGAAAAGACAGAAAGAAAAAAGAAAGAGGAAAGGAAAAGAACTAAAAAGAGAGGAAGGTACAAGAAAGCTGTGAAGAGAAACAGGGAATGAAGCCAATGAAAAAGAGGAATGAGAGGAAGAAGAGAAGCCAAAAGAGAGAAGATGAAAGAAAGGGAGTGATGAAAAGAAAGAATGAGAGATAGGAAAGAAGGAAGAAGGAAAAAGAGAGGCTGGAAAGGAGAGAGAATAATGAAGGCAGTTAATGAACTACTAAACAGGAAAGGGAGAGAAAGAAGAGAGGGAGGGCAGAGATAGACAGATAGATAGATAGACAGACAGCCAGAGATAGATAGATAGACAGACAGATATAGAACCTAGCACGTGGGGATCATTCACACCATACACACACACACACACACACACAAACACACACACACACACACACACACACACACACACACACACTTGCAAGCAATTTGTGAGTCCTTCAAGACGACTGCATGCACAAGCACACGTTCTCCAGTAAACAAAGAAACAGACATGTGAATTAGTACTGATGAATACACACACACACACACACACACACACACATACACACACAAAGGCTTCACATCCATATTACGTGCACACAAAAACGCACACACATATATACATACAAAATCACTCAATAAAGTCCAAGTGGTGGCTCAATCGGTAGAGAGGTGGCCTGCGGTCTTACCGGACCCAGGTTCAAATCCCCGCTGGGGCAGGGAACAGTTCAAGGATTTGAACTACATGTAAAGCAGACTTAACCGAACTACCAGAAGACCCGCCGACATGTCGTAAAAGTACCCCCGCTAATACCAATACGCCAGTCTTGTATGAGACAGCCCTAGCATGTATTCAAAATGGACGGTGGGTGTTAGCGCCGAAGTGGTGACATGTAGTGGTGTATGGTATGTAGGAGGACTGCTGGGCCTTGATAGCAGGCTGTGAAGCCTATGCCCAGAGTCGAGCACATAAAAAAAAAAAAAAAAAAAAAAGTCTATTGAAAAGTACACCTAATTCCAGCTCTACACAAACCTACATACCAACACATATCCACACACGCCAGCACACTCAGTCCCATGCAGACCCCTCCCCCCCCCACACACTTGCACACTCCCACACACGCATTAGAAATAGCCATCACAGACACACACTCACAATCAGACGCAAAAAAACGTACACAAGCACACACCCAGCCAATGCATATTGCACACAGTATAATGGAAAAGGTCATACACGCCCACTAAAGCACTAGCAGATGTATGGATAAGTACGTACACACACATACATACATACACATACACACAAAGGATAGGGCATGAAATTACACATAAGCATACACGCGCACACACATAAAAGCGTACATACATATATATACACACACATGGATGCTCAGTACACACAAGCAAACAACAAACATACACATTAGCACAAATACTCATACAAGCACACACACACACACACACACACACACACACACACACACACAAACCTTAAAAAGCGCATCCGCCTGACGCAAGATTACACTCAACGCGACAAAAACAATAAGAAAAACAAGAAAATAAAGAACAACAAAACAGTGTAATCGAAAAATCACAAGGCAAAGGGAACAATAATAATAATAATATAATAATAATAATAATAATAATAATAATAATAATAATAATAATAATAATAATAATAACAATAATAATATAATAATAATAATAATAATAATAGTAATAATAACAATAATAATAATAATAATAATAATAATAATAATAATAATAATATCGAAAAAGGCAAACCAATGCTAACGAGAATCAAAACACTGCCAACAGAGGCCTGGAAATCCAAACACCCAAACAGAATGAACTTAACAACACTAATTACAAAACAACGACAAAAACAAAGGCGCATATATATGCACGCACACGTCAATATACATACATACATAAACACCTACATACATACACGCAAAGTCAAACGCACATATACGAGTATACCGTGCACATGCGTACACAGATCTAAATCATACATACACAAAGAATCCTACACACATACATACAGACAGACATACAGAGGAAGCATATATCCACCCGCACTGGCTCCCTTCCCAACACACACACACACACACACACACACACACACACACACACACGCCATTTGTCACTTGGTCCCTGTTATGGAGAATATCCCCTATGTTTACATGATGCTGAACGTCTGTGTGCACACGTGTACGTTTGTGTGTATATGCGTATGTGTGTGTGTGTGTGTGTGTGTGTGTGTGTGTGTGTGTGTGTTAAAATCCCAAGGCATCTCTTGCTTTATTTTTCCCCATTTAAGAGAGAGAGGGAGGGGGGGGGGTAAACAGCCTTCTCTCTTCACAACATTGTGTAACTATTATAATAACAAACTTACCCTCACACCCCTCCTCCTTCTCTCTCTCTCTCTCACACTAGCCTTCCTTCCCTCCAGCTACTGCCCTCTTTTCTTCCCTCCCTTCTGCCCTCCTTCCATCTTCTGTTTTCTCCCACTCTTCTCTCTCTCTCATCCGACCTCCTTTTCCTCCTCTCCTCTCTCTATTCTCCCTTCCCTCCTTCCTTCCATCCTCTCCCCCCTCTCTATTATCTCTTCTCTCCTTCATATCCTCTCTCCCCCTCCCTCCGCTCCTCCCTCCTTCTCACTCTCATCCATCACTTCTTCCTCGCTATCATTTATCCTCTTCTCCTCCCCTGTCCTGTCCAGGCCTCTCTCTCTCTCTCTCTCTCTCTCTCTCTCTCTCTCTCTCTCTCTCTCTCTCTCTCTTCCTTTGTCCTCCCAATGAACTAAATTAGCCCCTCTTTTTCTTCTCTTTCTTTCCTCTCTCTCTCTAACTTTTCTCCCAACATTTTCCCCTCCCAATCTTTCCTCCGGACTCATTCCCCATCTCTCTCACTTCTCTCCCTCCTCATCTCTCCCTTTCCTTCCGCTTCCCCCACTTCCCCATCTTTTCATATTCAACCCCCCTCTTCCATTCATCTCCCCCCTCCCTCTCCTTCTTCCTCCTTCTACCTCCCCCTCTTCTTCCCCCCCTCTACCTCCCTCTCCTCTTTCCCCCTTCAACCTCCCCTTCCTCTCCCCCCTTCTACCTTCTCATCAAAGGAGTACAGAGGAGTTCAAAGGAGTACAAAGGAAAGCAAACAGCAACAGCCCAACTGGTCCTTTCGTGGCTGTCTGGGTCATAGGTATCGCAACTATGAAGGAAAAGACAAGGATAGCAAAGCAGGAAGGCTCCCCCCCAACCCACCACACCCTCCGAAGCCTGCAGGAAATAGTAAGAAGGACTACCATACAGCATAGAGAATCGGTCTTGGGAAATTTAATAGGAAAGGACGAACGAAAAATATATATTCCACACAATCTTAACTCGAAAATAAAAAAATAAAAAATATATCTATACCCATTTCTCTTTAACCTGGCCTAAAATTGACATCTCTCTACATAGCTGCGTTGTAATAGTCGAATATGATGCTAGTCACGAAGCAGTGCTGTGGAAAGCATGTCCAGTCACAGTATTGTCTTTTTCTGCCAGTAAGGACGAAAATCCGTGCTAGGGTAGAGTGAAAACAGTATATATGTTTTTTTTTTTTTCCAATACAAGGAAGAAGGAACCCAAGGCCAGACACATACTTCTCCATTCGATTTTCTTTCTTTCTTTCTTTTTTTTTTTTTTTTTGTATTGTATCATGGTTTATTACCCTTATTACCCTTAGAGGCCGCTTGCTATATAAAATTACGTGAGGGACGCCTTCACGTGATGGCGCCCATATGGCCTAGCAACCTCCCTGCCTGGGTATACAAACATCCCTCTGTCCCTTCCCCATCCCCGGAAAGGAGGATGGTGAACTGCAGGAGAGGGACAGCATTAGCCTGCAGTCCACTGGGTTCACACTACTATTACTACTACTACTACTACTATTTTAATTCAACACGTTTCATTTTTCCTTTTCTTCCTCTTCTCCCTCCCTCTCTCTCTCCTCTTCCCCTCCCTTTCTCCCCTCTCCTCCCTCCCTTTTCCTCCCCTTTCCTTTAATTTCGGACAAGTTACCTGTTCCTCCCCCTCTCCTCCCCTCCCCTCTCTTCCTCCAATACCTCGAATTTCAATCAGGCCAACTCCGACCCTAGTTCTCTCTCTCTCTCTCTCTCTCTCTCTCTCTCTCTCTCTCTCTCTCTCTCTCTCTCTCTCTCGGCTTGGGATATTTCGACACTGATCTAACTTTCGGCCCTGATGTGGTGCGAGATTGGCAATGGGGATGGAATGGATGTCAGAGAGAGAGAGAGAGAGAGAGAGAGAGAGAGAGAGAAGGTTAGGTTAGGTTAAATTATGTTCGATTTCCTTAAGACAGAATTAAGGAAGGTTAGGTTAGGTTAGTTTTTTTTCAGGTATGTTAAATTGAAATTCCTGTATCAAGGTGAGAGGCTATTTTGGTACCAGGTAATTTGGGTGACTGTTACGGAAGCCAAATAATAATATTAATAATTATAATAATAATAATAATAATAATTCATGTCATTTGGCTCCATAGTGAACTGACCTCTGACCTGACATAACCTCGCGAGAATTACGCTGGGGGTTAGGTCACGCACACACATATATACATGCGGGCACACAGACGCACATACATACAGAGAAGACAAGGACACACACGAAGACATTCACACCCACACATAGAGACTGACAAGTGCATATATTAACACACACACACACACACACACACACACACACACACACACACACACACCAAGGGAAATCTATATGTCGGCCAAGTTGAGAGAATACTTGGGAGAAAAGTCCAAGCATCCGTGACGTGCATTAGGCCACAGCAAACTTTGGCTGGGATTCTATCCATCTATCTGTTTATCTATCTGTCTGTCTGTCTATCTATCTATTCGTCTTTGTATTTATCTATCTATGTTTTTATGTGTGAATTGTGTATGCATGAATATGTATGTACAGTATGTATGTAGCATTGTCAACCCAGCCAGCCAGCCATTTATACGTCTTGGCATTTATCTATTTCTGTACCTCTCTCTCTCCCTCCCTCCCTCTCTCTCTCTCTCTCTCTCTCTCCTGCCTGACGCTGCATCCTGTGAGAGAAAAGTAGGAAGGAGGGATGTGGAAGATGCGGGAAGGGAGTGAGAGGATCTGTGAGAAAGTAGTGTGTGGGTGTGTGTGTGAAAGAGCAGAGGTGTGAGAGAGTGGAGAGATTTGAGAAAGGGGAATGAGGTAACTGAAGTGTGAAAAAGGTAGGGTAGACATGTGTGAGATAGGGGTGGATGTGTGAGAAAGTGGAGAGAGGTGAGGTGTGAGCGAGGGGAGGGTGTGAAAGAGGGGTTGATAATGTCAGCAAGGGGATAGAGGTGTGAGTGACGGGGTGGGGGTGTGGAGGGCCAGTGGTAGGGTAGGGGTAGGGGTGGGGGTGTGGAGGGCCAGTGGTAGGGTAGGGGTAGGGGTGGGGGTGTGGAGGGTGAGGGGTAGGGTAGGGGTGAGAGGTAGTGTAGGGTATAAACAATAATACACCATATGTTTACCTAACAACACAACACTGCCTCTCTCTCTCTGCCTCCCTCCCTCAATGTCTTCCCTATTAGGGAAGGTAGGCGTGGGCTGTCACCTGGGCATCCGCCATATTGAAGGCGTCTGGATGACAGATCAGCGGCTTGACAATCAGGTCCTTAGGTCGTCTCCACCTCATTCCTACCTCCATGATAGAAAGAGTTTAATATTCTGGCTCACTTTCTCACTATCTTTCACGCCACTCATTCTTCTTTCCCCTCACTCCCGCGTTTCCGCCTCACCTCTTTCAATCGTTTCTTGATCTCAGTCATTTTAATCTGTCTGTCTGTCTGTCTGTCTCTCTCAGCAGTGCGGAGCTTCACCACGGTGTTGCCATACGCAGGGCTACAAATATCCTACATATTTCAAAACCTTATCCCATCTATCCCTTCCCCAACTCCTCAACCTACCAATAGACACTCAAAATAGATCCAAATAAATCAATAGACACAAGCGGGTAGATAGAAAAGAGTGATAGAGAGTGAGAAGAGGAAGTAGGCGGAGCAATATGGCTGCCGCGGCTGTGTTTACACTGGCTCAGCCAATCAGCGGTCCGCCTCCCTCTGCCCTTAGCAGCCAGCCGCCCTCTGATTGGCTGACCAGGAGAGAGAGAGAGAGAGAGAGAGAGAGAGAGAGAGAGAGAAACATTCTTATAAATTTGTAACAGTAGTAGTGGTGGTGGTGGTAGCAGACTAGCAGTAATAGTAGTAGTGGTGGTGTGGTGGTGGTAGCAGACTAGCAGTAATAGTAGTAGTGGTGGTGTGGTGGTGGTAGCAGACTAGCAGTAATAGTAGTAGTGGTGGTGTGGTGGTGGTAGCAGACTAGCAGTAATAGTAGTAGTGGTGGTGGTGGTTATAGTCCTCTGATTAAATACATGGATATATATAAATGATCTAGACTTAGGAGTCAATAGCAGCATCAGCAAATTTGCCGACGATACAAAAATAGGGCGTATCATTAACTCGACTGACGATTGCCATAACTTACAGAAAGACCTCGATACATTGTCCAAATGGTCTAAAACTTGGCAAATGGAATTTAACGTTGAAAAATGTAAAGTACTTAACGTAGGCAAGACCATTGGAGATACTAAATACAGCTTAGATAACAAAGAAATTAGCAAATCGGAATGCGAGAGAGATCTAGGAGTTATGATTAGTAACGACCTTAAACCTAGGCAACAGTGTATTAATGCGAGAAATAAAGCAAATAGGGTCCTAGGATTTATTTCGAGAAGCGTGAGCAATAGATCATCTAAAGTAATACTGAAACTTTATCTAGCATTAGTAAGGCCACATTTAGACTACGCAGTACAATTCTGGTGTCCTTACTATAGAATGGATATTAATTCGTTAGAAAATGTACAGAGAAGAATGACTAAAATGATACATGACGTCCGGAACCTGTCATATGAAGACAGACTGAAAAGACTAAGTCTGCATTCGCTAGAGAGGCGTAGAGTAAGGGGAGACTTAATTGAGGTGTTTAAGTGGATGAATGGTATAAATAAGGGAGATATTAGCAAGGTACTTAAAGTGAGCATACAGGATAGAACTAGAAATAATGGTTTCAAACTAGAAAAATTCCGTTTCAGTAAGGAAATCGGTAGAAATTGGTTTGGTAATAGAGTAGTAGACGAATGGAATAAGCTACCTAGTAAAGTAGTTGCTGCCTCTTCCATTGAGAGTTTCAAGCATAGGCTAGATAAGCATATGACTAATAAGGGGTGGATATAGAATAAAGAAAATCTTATAACCAATACTAATTCAAAAAAAAAATTCTTTTCAGGTTACACTATGATAGTCTCTATTCTCCTTTCACACTTTCCTGTAAAATGTCCACGCCAGTTTTTCTATACGGCGTGGTGTTCTTTCTGACTTTTTCCTGCCGGCTTCGGCTGGAGGGTTTGGAGGGCGGGGGAGAGCCTTCTTCTTTGCTGTCCTTATCTCATTCTAGTAGTTCAGTTACTCTTCTAGGAGCTGCCTAGCATGGGCCAACCGGCCTACTGCAGTTATCCTCTCTTCTTATGTTCTTATGTTATTCCCTCTCCCCCTCTCTTTCTCTTTCCCTCTCTTTCTCTCATCCTCCTCCCTTCTTCCTTTCTCTCCTTCTCTTCGTCTTTTTCTCCCTCCCTATCCTTTTCCCTCCCTCTTACCTCCCTGTAACTTCCTCCCTTCCTCGTCCACTATCCATCCCTCCCTTCTTTATCAGTTTTAGTCTATCTCCCCAAGCTCTCTCTCTCTCTCTCTCTCTCTCTCTCTCTCTCTCTCAGCTGAATAAAATCGTCTGGTAGAGGCCATAGTCGTGTAGGGGTTAATGAAGCCTGTAGCCAACCCCTTCACCTCGATAAATAGCTCCTTATCTATCTATCTGTCTATATCTATCCATCTGCCTTTCTATCTATCCATCCATCTATCTGTCCACCCATCCATCTATCTATCAATCTGTATCTATATCGACCCATCCATTTATCTGTCTATCCATCCATTCATCTATCTATCGATCTATATGTCTGTCTGTGTATCTATCTGTTATCTCTACCCATCCATCCAACCATCCATCTATCTATCTATCTATCTGTCTGTCTATATCGACCCATCCATCCATCTGTCTATCTCTACCTATCTGTCTGTCTATCTATCCATCCATCTATCTACTCGTAGCTATCGATCTACTTATATGTTTGTCTATATTATCTATCAGTCTCTATCTATCTATCAGTCTATCTATTAACAGACGCCTTAATCCCCTAAGGGCTGGCCACAAACAAATCACCTCCACGTTCTACCATGTCGTCCTCATATCAGCTGAATCAAATCGTCTGAATGAGTGAAAATAAAACAATAAAAGGAACTAAACACTACAAAAGTAATATAAGATAAATAAAATAACAAACTAAAAATAAATAATAAAAATTAATAAAACAACAAAATGACAAATAAACTAAAAAAATAAAAGAAAATCTATGTATCTGTCTATTGCCAGACGCCTTAACCCCTTATACGGGGTGGCCACAAACAAATCGTCTCCACGTCGCCCTGGCGTCGTGGTGGTGGAGTTAAAGGGGAAGGAAGGACCAGCAAGAGTAGGCCAAGGAGAGTATTTTTTTTTTTCCTATATATTGGGCTGTCCACAAACTAGGGAGCCCGTTACCGAGTAGGGCAGTAATTTACCAGCACAACAACAGACAGTGACGCACAGGTACTCGGCCCCGCGCGCGTACACACACGAGAGAGAGAGAGAGAGAGAGAGAGAGAAATGTTTGGATAGAGGTAGACAGAGGGGCGCCGCGGAGCTACATAACCGACGTCTACACCCAACGTTATCATCGGGTAACTGAAGGGGCTAGTGGGCTACCGTGG
>NW_027643857.1:135000-140000 GCF_032717465.1 Coenobita brevimanus
TAATTTTCTTTATATGTCTGTCTGGCTGCCTGTCTACCTATCTTGAAGGTACCATCCACTCACCCGATGAAATGAAAGACTTATTAGATAGATACCTATAGACAGTTGCAAAAATAGATATAAAGTTGATTAAAAAGGCATTAAAGTTATTTTTTCTGTCTCTCTACTTACCATTCTATCTATCTAGTAGGTACCATCCTCTCGTCCGATGTAGTGATAGATTTATTAAATTGGTACATATATTTTGTTGCAAAAATAAATTACAATTTAATTAAAACTCGTCAGTATTAATTTTCTCTGTCTGTTGACCTATTGTCTATCTACCTACAGTAGTAGGTACCGTCCACTCACCCGATGTAGTGATAGATTTATTAAATTGGTACATATACTTTGTTGCAAAAATAAATTACAATTTAATTAAAACTCGTCAGTATTAATTTTCTCTGTCTGTTGACCTACTGTCTATCTACCTACAGTAGTAGGTACCGTCCACTCACCCGATGTAGTGATAGATTTATTAAATTGGTACATATACTTAGTTGCAAAAATAAATTAAAATTTAATTAATAGTCGTCAGTATTTATCTTCTCTGTCTATTGACCTACTGTCGATCTACCTAGTAGGTACCGTCCACTCACCCGATGTAGTGATAGATTCATTGGATAGATACCAGTACATATAGTTGAAAAATAGAGTAAAAGTTGATTAAAAGGCACCAGTATTTATTTCCAATATACCTGTCTCTATACCTTCTATTTATCTATTAGTTACCATCCACTCACCCAGTGTAGTGATACATCTATTGGATAGATACACACAGATAGTTGCAAGAATAGATTAAAAGTTTATAAGAAAGCATTGATGCTGATTTTGTCTATCTCTCTGTCTACTGTCCCATCTATCTATCTACTAGGTACCATCCACTCATGCGATGTAGCTAATTATAAATTTATTAGATAGATACAGATACCGGTAGTTAGTTGCACAAATAGATTAAATGTTGATTAAAAAGCATCAATATATATTTTATCTACTTGTCTGACTACCTACCTATTTATTACGTACCATCCACTCACCCGATGTAGTGATAGATCTGTTAGATAGATACATGTAGATACAGGCGACAATAGATTAAGAGTTGGTTAAAAGACATCAATATTTATTTTCTCTACCTGTCTGTCTGCCTACCTATCTATCTATCTAGTAGGTACCATCCTCTCACCCGATGTAGTGATAGATTTATCACATACATAATTATAGATGGTTGCAAAAATAATTCTGGCGTTGATTAAAAGGCATCAATATTTATTTTGTCTACCTGCCTGTCTACCTACTGTATATCTACCAAGTAGGTACCATCCACTCATCCGATGAGGTAATAGAGTAATTAGATAGATAAAAATAGTTTCGAAAACAGATTAAAAGTTGAATAAAAGGGATGAAAATTCCTTTTCTCTACTTGTCTGTCTACAGACCTATCTTTCTATCTAGTAGGTACCATCCACTCACCCGATGTAGTGATAGATGTAATAGATATTAGTATATAGCTAGTTGCAAGAATAGATTCAAAGTTGAGTAAAAGACATCCATATTTATTTTCTCTACCTGTCTCTATACCCTCTATCTATGTAGGAGGTACCATCCACTCACCCGATGTAGTGCCATTTATTAGACAGATACAAATAGATAGTTGCAAGAATAGATTCAGAGTTGATTAAAAGGCATCAATATTTATTTTCTCTACCTGTCTGTCTGCCTTTCTATCTATCTATCTAGGAGGTACCATCCACTCACCCAGTGCAGTGATACATTTGTTAGATTGATTCTTAGTGTTAATTGCAGATATACATAAAAAGATGATTAAAAGGCATCAGTATTTATTTTCTCTAGCATCTCTATCTGTGAGGTAGGCACCATCCACTCACCCGATATAGTGACATTTACTGGACAGATACATCTAGATAATTGCAAAAATAGTTCAAAAGTTCATTAACAGGCACCAGCATTTATTTTACCTACCTGTCTGTCTGCCTTTCTATCTACCTATCATGTAAGTACCATTCACTCACCCGATGTAGTGATAGATTTATTTGATACGGTAGATACGTAATGTTATAGCTAGTTGGAAAAATAGATTAAAAGCTGAGTAAAAGGCATCAGTATTTATATTCTCAACCTGTCTTTCTACCTTCCTATCTATCTATCCAGCAGGTACCATCCACTCATCCGATGTAGTGACAGGAATTATTAGATACTGATATTTAGTTTCAAAAAAAGATTAAAAGATAACTAAAATACATTACATTTTTTTTTCTACCTCTCTGTTCACTTACCTGTCTAGTACGTACCATCCACTCATCCGATGTAGTGACAGGAATTATTAGATACTGATATTTAGTTTCAAAAAAAGATTAAAAGATGATTAAAATACATTACAATTTTGTTCTTTACCTCTGTCGACGCACCTGTCTATCTATCTATATAAAAAAAAATAGTACGTACCATCCACTCATCCGATGTAGTGACAATTATCATATAGACATGTATGCACAGTCGCAAAAATAAACTAAAAGTTTACTAAAAGGCACTAATATTTATTTCCTCTACCCTATGTATCTATCAAGTAGGTGCCATCCACTCACCCGATGTAGTGACAGATTTACTTGAGAGAGAGAGAGAGAGAGAGAGAGAGAGAGAGAGAGAGAGAGAGAGAGAGAGAGAGAGAGAGAGAGAGAGAGAGAGAGAGAAAGTTGCGAAATTAAATTAAAGTTTATTTAAAGGCATCAGTATTTTCGCTACCTGTCTCTCCACCTACCTGTCTGTCAAATTAGTAGGTACCATCCACTCACCCGATGTAGTGATATATTTATTAGGTAGATAGATATAGATAGTTGCAAAAATACTGTAGTTTGAAAGTTAATTAAAAGGCATGCATATTTATTTTATCTGGATGTGTTTTTACCTTCCTGTCTGTCTATATAGTTGGTACCATCCACTCACCCGATGTAGTGATAATCATATCAGGTAGATAATGACAGACTGTTGCAAAAATAGATGAAAAGTAGATTAAAAGGCACCAGCGTTTATCTTTACATGTCTGTAACCTACCTACCTCTGTTAAGTAGATACGGTCCACTCACCTGATGTAGTGATAGATTTATTTGATGACTACGTATGGATAGAAAAATGGATTAAAAGTTGAATAAAAGGCATCATTATTTATTTTCACTACCTGTCTGTCTAACTACAATCAATCTACCTAGTAGGTACCATCCACTCATCCGATATAGTGACCTATTTACTAGATAGTTACCAATAGATAGTTCCAAAAATAGATTAAAAGATGACGAAAAGGCATTACAGTTTTTTCTCTACCTCTCTATGTACCTATACCTTTCGATTAGGTACCATCCACTCATCCGTTGTAGTGACTTATTAGATACATACCGTACATATACATAGTTATAAAAATTATTAAAAGTTAAAAGGAATCAGTATTTATTTTCTCTACCGTATCTATCTATCTACTAGGTACCATCCATTCAACCGATGTAGTGATAAATTTATTAGATAATTACGATATTAATAGTTGAAAAAGAGATAAAAATTTGAGTAAAAGACATCAATATTTATTTTCTGTACCTGTCTCTCTATCTATGTAGTAGGTACCATCCACTCATCCGATGCAGTGACATTCATTAGACAGATACACATGTATAGTTGCAAAAATAGATTATAAGTTGATTAAAAGGCATTAAAATTGATTTCCTCCTTATCTCCTTCTACGTACCTGTTTGTCTAGCTGTTACCATCCACTCACCTGATGTAGAGATAGATTTATTAGATACATACTTATAGATAGTGGCAGAATTAGATTAAATGTTGATTAAAAGGCACCGGCATCAATATTTATTTTACCTACCTGTCTGTCTACCTACCTTGATGGCACCATCCACTCACCCGATGTAATGACAGATTTACTAGATAGATACACATACCGGTAGGTAGATGCAAAAATAGATACAAAGCTTATCAAAAGGCATCGATATATAATTTTTCGACCTGTCTGTCTACCTGCTTATCTGTCTATCAAGTACGTACCATCCACTCACCCAATGTAGTGACGGATTTATTAAGTACATATAGATAGATGCAGAAATAGATTAAAAGTTGTTTAAATGCTATTAATATTTATTTTCTCTACCTGGCTTCCTCCCTGTCTGTCTGTCTATCAAATGGGTACTATCCACTCACCTGATGTAGCGACAGATTTATTAAGTGGATAGCTATAAATATTTGCAAAAATAGATAAAAACTTGATTAAAAGGCATCACCATTTATTATATCTAAATGTCTGCTTAATAATTTGTCTGTCCAATAGGGGGAGGCGCTGGCTGCATCGGTAGAGAGGTGGCCTGCAGTCCTACCGGACCCGGGTTCAAATCCCCGCTGGGGCAGGGAACAGTTTAAGGATTTGAATTTCATAAAATCAGACTTTACTGATCTACCAGAAGACCCGCCGACATGTCGTAAAAATACCCCTGCTAATACCAATACACCAGTCCTGTATGAGACAGCCCTAGCATGTATTCAATATGGACGGTGGGTGTTAGTGCCATAAAAATACCCCCGCTAGTACCAATACACCAGTCCTGTATGAGACAGCCCTAGCATGTATTCAGTATGGACGGTGGGTGTTAGTGCCATAAAAATACCCCCGCTAATACCAATACACCAGTCCTGTATGAGACAGCCCTAGCATGTATTCAGTATGGACGGTGGGTGTTAGTGCCATAAAAATACCCCCGCTAATACCAATACACCAGTCCTGTATGAGACAGCCCTAGCATGTATTCAATATGGACGGTGGGTGTTAGTGCCGAAGTGGTGACATGTAGAGGTGTATGGTATGTAGGAGGATCACTGGGCCTTGGCAGCAGGATGTGAAGCCTATGCCATGAGTCGGATGCATTAAAAAAAAAAAAAATAGGTAGGAGGCG
>NW_027643857.1:145000-152500 GCF_032717465.1 Coenobita brevimanus
CTGTCTGTCTGTCTATCTATCTATTTATTTATCTATCTATCAATCTGTGTCTGTGTCTTTCTATCTATCTGTCTATCAGTCAGTGCATCTGGGTAACTATCTATCCATCTATCTCTGTATCTATCCATCTATCTATCTGTCTGGTAAATTGTCCATCTATCTATATCTATTTATCTGTCTGGGTAACTGTCTGTCTATCTATCTATATCTATTTATCTATCACAGTCTATCTATCTCTCTATCTCTCAGTTTAGTTTCCCAGATGATGTATTTGCTGTCAGAATCTATCTATCTGGCTATCTGTATATCTATCTATCTATTTCTATCTATCTGTCTGGGATGAAAATGTTGGTAATTAGTAGCTATCTATCCATCTCTATCTATCTGTCTATATATCTATCAGTCTATCCATTTCTCTGTCTATCTGTCTGTCTATCTGTCTATCTATCTGTCTGTCTATCTTTTTTCTGTCAATCTATCTATTTTGTATCTATCCCTATCTACTGTATATTTCCGTCTATCTATCTGTCTATCTCTGTCTACAGTATTTATCTGTCTATCTGTTTATCTGTCTATCTATCTATCCATCTATCTATCCATATCCATCCATCTATCTATCTATTTGGGTAACTACATCTATCTGTGTCTATTTATCTATCTATCTAGTTTCCTGGACCAAGGGTGTCTGGACCCTACCTATTTATGTCTATCTATCCCCCTGTATCCGTCTGTCTATCTGTCTATCTACCTACCTATCTCTGTCTGTCTGTCTGTCTGTCTGTCTATTGATCTATGTCTCCATCTGTCTAACTTTCTATCTATCTATGTGTCTGTCTGTTCGTCATTGTCTTTCTCTGTGTATCTATCTTTTTATCTATCTGTCTATGTAGGGCAGACTAACCCACACAAAACACACAGGTTCCCTGGCCTTCAGTGGGTTGCTGTGGCTAGACTTGGCTTTACACTGGGTTAGCTCAGCGGCGGAGGGAAACATCTGTGGCGTCCACCCACGCGACAAGCTTCTTCCATTTGCCTGCACTTCGCAGTGGGAAGGACCCTGGTGAGGCGGTGTCCACCACAAGGAGGCGCCGGTTGCTCACACGTTGTACTGTACCTGTAGCGGCCCCACAGAAGCACTTAACTGTGGTCGACGGGTCTGCTCGGCCACACACACTAGGTAGGGGTAAGCAGCAACAACAACAACAACATCCTGGTGTGATTTATACACGCTAAGTCCAATGTAGTGGTGATGGTGGTGGTAGTAGTAGTAGTGGTATTAGTAGTAGTAGTAGTAGCGTTGGTAGTAGTAGTACTGGTAATATTTGGTAGTAGTAGTTGCAGTGGACGGCCAAGTAAGTCAGATTTGAGGTGCGGTTTGACTAGTAACCAAGGAGAAGTTGCATCAGATGACAACAGACGCCTTGTGCAGCAGCAGGGAAAGGGTTAAGTGCAACCTCTATTATCACTGACCTATTGCAAAGGACGCGCCAACACTGCCACAACTGCCTTTAACCGTCCAAACATTTCAAGGACACATTGCAAGGACAGCGGCGCCAAGTTGCAGGCGCTGACCGTTAACGGCAACTTCCTGAGATGTGTTTTGCTTTTAGTAGTCATTTGTTGGACGTATTTGTTTAATCTGGGTGTCCCGTAAGCATTTTCTTGCATTTCTGTCAAGTATAATCTCAGAATTCTCATCAGTTGGCTTATTTTGCCATATTTACACCTTTTTTGTTGACCGGTAACGAGATGTTGACGCACAAATGGCGCCAGTCTCGAGGGAATGCTGTGGTGAGGATGCAGGGCCGTAGCATCGTCTTATTTAGCCTCTGAACTACGGTAAATAAGGTTCACAGAACCAATAATCTCCTTAAAGATAAATAAACTCTACCATTGTTTATTACAAGCAGGTCAGAAATAATCAAGACATTACCTGTAAACATTCAAAGATTTAAAAAGTAAATCAGCGTTGCCAATGTTGAGTGATGGTACACCTGAAGGCAGCTGCCGGAGATGCAGTCTTTTAAAAGAAACGACCAACGTACACTACGATGGTGATATTTTCTACTTTATTTTTTTCTTTCCATTATGATCCTATCAAGTAAAATCTGTTGTATCACTTATTGATTTAAAACATGGGTAAAAAATTCGTGTAATATTGGTTTTAATCGTCATAAATTTAACTGGAGGAATCTCAGGCACAATGTTGCCTTGGTCACGTGACCCTTGAGACGCAGCGTTGCAGACCATCGGGCAGTCAGTCACCCCGCGGGTCAGGAGGTGGAAGGATGTCGATGTGCACAGCTCGTACTAACTTTGCGTTTTCTTTTTATTGGACGTTGGGGGCACTGTGGCTCAGTGGTAGAGCATCGGAGTCGTGATCGGGGGATTGCGAGTTCGAGCCTCGCCCGGGATTGCCGTGCCGGGAGTGGTAGCGCGTTCCTGTAACCTAGCGGGGCTATATGGCCGTAGTTGCTTCGCTCGGGGATTAAATCCCTTTTATTGGACGTTAGCGATTGTGTTTGCCGTGATGAATGGACAGACTGGATTACTGTGGAGGCGAGGCAAGTGGCACAAGTGCCGGAAAAAGGAAACTATGCCTGATATGGACACAGGGTGAGTTGAAATGTATTATTATTATTATTAGTATTATTATTATATTATTATTGTTATAATTATTTGCTGCTACTACTACTACTATTACCACCACTACTACTACTACTACTACTACCACCACTGCTGCTGCTGCTGTTATTATTATTATTATTATTATTAATATTAATATTAATATTATTATTATTATTACCGGGTATTATTATTATTATCTAATCTTTCCACATGACCTACAAGCAGGTCATCAGTTCACCTTTAATCTATCGATAATCAAAGATAGATACATACGCCTAAATCATTTTTCAGCCTGCCTACCAAGACGAATGTGGACACGCATTTTGCCCACTACGTACCATCCACTCACCCGATGTAGTGATAGATTTATTGGACAGATAGGCAGGTGGAAGAGAAGGCTAGATAGATTAATTTTGAAATTGTAAAAAAAATATATATATATATTTTTTCCTTTCAGTCTGTCGTAGCTACCATCCACTCACCTGATGTAGTGATAGATTTATCGGATAGATAGACGCAAAAATAGATCAACCTTCAATCTGATGAGTAAGAATGATTTGAGTTTTCTTTATCCATCCATGTCTATCTGTCTATCTATCTGTCTATCTATCTGATGTAATGACAGATTTATTGGGTAGACAGATATGTAAAAATATATTAAAAGACATCAATATTTTTTTCATTATGCCTGTCTAACTGTCTATTTAGTACGTACCATCCACACACCTGATGTAGTGATATACGAATTGGATAGATTAATAGACCCAAAAATAGATTAAAACATGATAAATAGCAGTTCTTTATCTATCTATCTGTCTGTCTATCTATCTATCTAGTAAGTACTATCCATTCACTTAATGTAGTGATAGATTTACTGGATAGATAAATATATAGACAGATAAATACATAAATACACTTTTTCAATAAATTCTCGATAAAAATGGATCTCTGACTGTCTGCCTGTCTGTCTGTCCATCCATCTCTAGTACGTTCCATCCACTCACCTGATGTAGTGATTTTTTGGGATAGATAGGTAGGTAGATGCAAAAATAGATAGATTGCTTTTGAGTTTGTTGAATTAATGATGTCGATTTTTTCACTATCTACGTCTGTCTATCTAGTACATACCATCCACTCACCTGATAAAGTTATAGATTTATTGGATAGATAGGTAAATACTGTAGATGTAGTATGTAGATAGACAGGTAAATAGATAGACAGGTGCACTTGATGGATATATAGATATCCACCAATACCAGTACGTACCATCCACTCACCTGGTGTAGTGATAGATTTATTAGATAGATATATAGATAGATGCAAAAATGAATTAAAGATATCAATATATTTCTCTGTCTTGTACGTGCTATCCACTCACCGGATGTAGTGATAGATTTATTATATAGATAGACAGATAGATGCAAAATAGATAAAAGGCCTCAACATTTTTTTCTGTATCAGTCTATAAGCATGTCTGTCTATCTAGTACATACCATCCACTTACTTGCTGTAGTGATAGATTTATTGGGTAGATAGATAGATGCAAAAGCATATTAGAGACATCAGTATTTTTCTTTATCTGTTTGTCCAACTAGTATATACCATCCACTCACCTGATGTAACTATAGCTTTATTGGATAGATAGATGCAAAAACAGATTAAAAGACATCAGTACCTCTCTCTCTCTCTGGTACATACCATCCACTCACCTGATGTAGTGGTAGATATATTGGATAGATGGACAGACACATACATACATAAATAGGTCAACTCGATAACGTGAATGTTTTGACACTGATTCTCTCTCTCTGGTACATACCATCCACTCACCTGATGTAGTGGTAGATATATTGGATAGATGGACAGACACATACATACATAAATAGGTCAACTCGATAACGTGAATGTTTTGACACTGATTCTCTCTCTCTCTCTCTCTCTCTCTCTCTCTCTCTCTCTCTCTCTCTCTCTCTCTCTGGTACATACCATCCACTCACCTGATGTAGTGGTAGATATATTGGATAGATGGACAGACACATACATACATAAATAGGTCAACTCGATAACGTGAATGTTTTGACACTGATTCTCTCTCTCTGGTACATACCATCCACTCACCTGATGTAGTGGTAGATATATTGGATAGATGGACAGACACATACATACATAAATAGGTCAACTCGATAACGTGAATGTTTTGACACTGATTCTCTCTCTCTCTGGTACATACCATCCACTCACCTGATGTAGTGGTAGATATATTGGATAGATGGACAGACACATACATACATAAATAGGTCAACTCGATAACGTGAATGTTTTGACACTGATTCTCTCTCTCTGGTACATACCATCCACTCACCTGATGTAGTGGTAGATATATTGGATAGATGGACAGACACATACATACATAAATAGGTCAACTCGATAACGTGAATGTTTTGACACTGATTCTCTCTCTCTGGTACATACCATCCACTCACCTGATGTAGTGGTAGATATATTGGATAGATGGACAGACACATACATACATAAATAGGTCAACTCGATAACGTGAATGTTTTGACACTGATTCTCTCTCTCTGGTACATACCATCCACTCACCTGATGTAGTGGTAGATATATTGGATAGATGGACAGACACATACATACATAAATAGGTCAACTCGATAACGTGAATGTTTTGACACTGATTCTCTCTCTCTGGTACATACCATCCACTCACCTGATGTAGTGGTAGATATATTGGATAGATGGACAGACACATACATACATAAATAGGTCAACTCGATAACGTGAATGTTTTGACACTGATTCTCTCTCTCTGGTACATACCATCCACTCACCTGATGTAGTGGTAGATATATTGGATAGATGGACAGACACATACATACATAAATAGGTCAACTCGATAACGTGAATGTTTTGACACTGATTCTCTCCGTCTATCCGTGTGTCTATCAGTCTGTCTAGTGTATACCATCCACTCACCTTATGTACTGATACCCGTATTTGATTGATAGAAAGACAGACATATAGATAGACAGATAGATACCGGTAGATAAAGATATATAGATAGGTAGGTAGGCAGGTAGACAGATAGACAGATAGACCAGGCTAGAAATAATAATAATAATAATAATAATAATAATAATAATAATAACCAGAGGCCACCCAAGGGGGGAATCACACCAGCCGATACATATCTAGCGCGGCTTGGAATATGACCTTGACCTTGACCTACTTTCACCAGTTTCGAACTTGTAGATTTTCATCCCTACTACACACGTGTCAAATTCTGTGATGATATCTTGAGCGGTTGCGAACTTATCGTAGTAAAGACACACAGACGTACACACAGACAGACAAATTGAAAACAATACCAGCTTGGCCATCGCGGCTGGTAATGGTAATAGTAATCATCATCATCATCATCTGACCCTGTTTCATCCCTGAGTGGCATTACGTGAGCAATAAACCCCAACCATCCCTTGGATATAAACCTTCACCGGCGCAATCCGATGGGAGCGCCGTAATTACCCACTAAACCACCAGGCGCCATAATTTGGTTATATGGTTACCACCCAGCGTAGTAAATGGTTTCCTGGTGTACAGGAAACCATTTGGCTTGTCACTCAGTGTAGAGTCACCCACAGGCAGAAGAAAGGGGAAAGAATGAAGGAAAGAAAGACAGAAGAGGGAGTGTAGAGTCACCCATAGGCAGAAGGACAAGGAAAGAATGAAGGAAAGAAAGACAGAAGAGGATGGAAGGAAAGAAGGATGGAGGAGAGGAAAGGGCAGACACCCGAGAGCAGCACTACATTGAGTGAGTGGATGGTGAGCGCCCCAACCTACCACATAATATAATAATATAATAATGATACACTATTTTTTCGCTATTGATAGATGTGTGGGTAGATAAACAAATACATCCATACACAGACTGATAGATTATACGCAGTTGCACCGTAGATGCATCACATGTCCTGTAGTAGTAGTAGTAGTAGTTGTAGTAGTAGTAGTAGTAGTAGTAGTTGTAGTAGTAGTAGTAGTAGTAGTTGTAGTAGTAGCAGTAGTAGTATTTTTGTAATGACGATGATGATTACAGTGCTATTATCATTATTATTATTATTATTGTTGTTTTGTTATTATTATTATTATTATTATTATTATTACCGGTATTATTATTATATAGTTATTGTTATTATATAGTAATTATTATTATTTTAATATTATTAATATTAATATTATTATTAATATTACTACCGGTATTAAGAACTCCATATATATATATATATATATATATATATATATATATATATATATATATATATGTATGTATGTATTGGGGGGCGGGTAAGATGTAGAAGGCTGGCATTGCAACACCGTTCGGGATAGAGCCGTGACATTTTCAGCAGTGATGTATCTTGCTTGTATACCTGTACTTCTTTTGGCACATTCCCCCCCCCCCCTCTAGCACTGGCGCCGCTGGGGTAGTTTTTTTTCATTTTTGCCCTCCTGTGCAGCCAAACTACTGACTTGCTTGCTTTGTAAACGTTGCTGTATGTAGCCGTCGGCATAGGCTATACTAGTGCACCTGGCTATACTGGTGCACCTGGGTATACTGGTGCACCTGGGTATACTAGTGTATACTACTGTAGTGCACCTGGGTATACTAGTGCACCTGGGTATACTGGTGTATACTACTGTAGTGCACCTGGGTATACTAGTGCACCTGGGTATACTAGTGTATACTACTGTAGTGCACCTGGTTATACTGGTGCACCTGGGTATACTAGTGCACCTGGGTATACTAGTGTATACTACTGTAGTGCACCTGGGTATACTAGTGCACCTGGGTATACTGGTGCA
>NW_027643857.1:157500-160000 GCF_032717465.1 Coenobita brevimanus
GACACATGGAGAGACAGACAGACACATGGAGAGACAGACAGACACATGGAGAGACAGACAGACAAATGAGGAAGTAAAGGAGTGTTGTGTTGCTGTGGATGTAACTGAAAGTGTTAAGAGAAATACACTGAAATGGTTTGGCCAGGTGGAGAGGATGGAGGATGAGAGACTGACTAGGAGAGTGTGTGTGAGTGAGGTGGACGGGGAGAGAGGGAGGGAGGGACCAAGGATGAGGTGGAGGGATGGAGTGGAGAGATATATGAGAAAGAGAGGGGGGGGTGAGTTGGAGGGAGGGCAGACAGAAGGTAAACAGGGTGACAGAGGCAGTTTGAGGAGTGTAAAGAACAGTAGCATAAAACACAGAGAGGGAAATGTTGAAGGACAGACGGAATGGCGTTGGCACGTGAATATACAGCATGTAGTGAGGCAGGGAGAGAGAGAGAGAGAGAGAGAGAGAAAGGGATGGCTAGTGAGAAGTAGATAGACTGATAGACAGATTGATAGAGAGAGAGAGAGAGAGAGAGATGGCTAGTGAGAAGTAGATAAACTGATAGACAGATTGATAGAGAGAGAGAGAGAGAGAGTGAGAAAGGGAAGGATGAGAGAGACTGGAGATGCATTTAAAGATATGTAGGTTTGACGTCACACTGGCTTTGGAGTAATTCCCCTTCCTTTCCCCTCCCCTCCCCTCCCCTCCCCTCCTTTCCTCTTCTCTCCCTTCCCCTCTCCTCTCCTTCTCTCCTTTCCTCTTCTCTCCCTTCCCCTCCCCTCCGCTCTCCTCCTCTCTCCCTTCCCCTCCCCTCCGCTCTTCTCCTCTCCCTCCTGTATTTTTGCGACGCATATTACTTCTCTCTCTCTCTCTCTCTCTCTCTCTCTCTCTCTCTCTCTTCCTTTCTTCCTTCTTCCCTTCACTATTTTCTTCCGTCATTCCTTCCTTCCTTCTTGCTTTCCTTCCTTCCTCCTTCCCTCCCTTCCTTCCTTCCTTCCATAGTTCTCAATGTTTCGGCTCTAAATCCTTTCCATGCACTTCTTCGTGACTAGCATCATATTCTAGTGTTAAGCTATTGTTCCGACTCAGCATTCAAGATGGAGAGATGGTGATGTTAGGCCAAGTTAGTGTGTGTGTGTGTGTGTGTGTGTGTGTGTGTGTGTGTGTGTGTGTCTGTAGATATGTATGTTTGGATGTGTATATATTCGTGTGTGTATCTGATTATCATCCCCCATACACTCCACATGCCCAAACCACCTCAGTCTACCCCTCCTCATCACAACACAAATACACTCCAGTCCCATCCTTCCTCTCAGCTCTTCCATCGTAAATCCAGCCTCCGCCCCCCCCCGCCAGGCCTTGCACTCAGGGACGCACTACACATCCACCTAATCATTGTCATTTTCGTGCGTTTGAGTCTGCAAATATCCTTTTTTTTTACTGCCCAGGTCTCACTGCCAAACAGCATTACACCTCTAAAACACGCTGCATACAAAGACCCCTTAGCACGGAGGGAGAGCCCTCTCCACGTTAGGAGGGGCAAAAGCTCCCTGAACTTCTTCCAACCACTCCTCACTCTAGCCACAGAGCTAGCTCCTGCCCCACCTCCAGCACAAATAACAAAACTCTTCCACACACTCAAGAGACTCACCAGCAAGATCAGTCCTTTCATGCCTGACAGTCCCCACCTGCCCTCCCCGACACACCGCACACATGAAATCAGCATTATCTTGCAGTCTACCTCTAATACCACTACATCTCTTATGCACCCACTTATCACAAACACTGCATTATCTCGGTCTACCTCTAATACCACTACATCTGTTATGCACCCATTTATCACAAACACTGCATTATCTTGCAGTCTACCTCCAATACCACTACATCTCTTATGCACCCATTTATCACAAACACTGCATTATCTTGCAGTCTACCTCTAATACCACTACATCTCTTATGCACCCATTTATCACAAACACTGCATTATCTTGCAGTCTACCTCTAATACCACTACATCTCTTATGCACCCATTTATCACAAACACTGCATTATCTCGCAGTCTACCTCTAATACCACTACATCTGTTATGCACCCATTTATCACAAACACTGCATTATCTTGCAGTCTACCTCTAATACCACTACATCTGTTATGCACCCACTTATCACAAACACTGCATTATCTTGCAGTCTACCACTAATACCACTACATCTGTTATGCACCCACTTATCACTGACACTGCACAATATAGAATTACTTCCCACGACCATGTGTCAAATCGCACATGGTCACTCTCCCTCTTCCTTTACAGTACCGCCACCAACCATAGATACCATCACTTTTGTTTTATTTGCATTTACTCTTAAGCCCTTGTGCCTCATACCTTGTCTCCACTTCCTAAAGCTTTCCTCCTCCTCCCTTTCGTTCTCTGCAATCAGCACAAAATCATCAACACACAACATCTCCCACGGGAGTCCCTTTCTAAAGTCACGTGAGAGGGCTTCAAGTACC
>NW_027643857.1:162500-170000 GCF_032717465.1 Coenobita brevimanus
GTAAGGCCATGATATAAGGCAGTCAGTGGTGTATACAAACATGTAAGGCCATGATATAAGGCAGTCACTGGTGTATAGACATGTCAGGCCATGATATAAGACAGTCACTGGTGTATACAGACATGTAAGGCCATGATATAAGGCAGTCACTGGTGTATACAGACATGTAAGGCCATGATATAAGGCAGTCACTGGTGTATACAGACATGTAAGGCCATGATATAAGGCAGTCACTGGTGTATAGACATGTAAGGCCATGATATAAGGCAGTCACTGGTGTATACAGACATGTAAGGCCAAGAAAAGTAAGACAAAAGAGAAGCAGTCATGCTGACTTAACCTACACTTAACCTACATACACATACATACACTCACACACACACACACACACACACACATTCACACAGAGTGTATGTATGTGAGTGTCTGAATGTACGTGAGCGTGTGTATGTGTGTGCGTGAGTGTGAGTGTGTGCGTGTGAGTGTGAGGGTGTGTGTGTGTAGCTGTGTTCCCGAAAGAATGACACACGCACTGGGACTGTCCTCCATGGAGGTACACCTCGGTGGGTGTACTTCCATGGAGGTACACCTCAGTGGGTGTACCTCCATGGAGGTACACCTCAGTGGGTGTACTTCCATGGAGGTACACCTCAGTGGGTGTACCTCCATGGAGGACAGTCCCAATGCGTGTGTCATATTTTCGGGAACACAGCCACACATACACACGCATACACACTCACATGCACACACTCAGACGCACACGCACACACACACACATACACACACACACACACATGCACACTCACATACATACACTCACACATTCACACACACACACACATACCTTCACGCAAACTTTCACCAATGCATTTTGTCCTGCCCCGCCCTCAGGGCCTACGGGAGTCACAGATCACACCCACTGCCCGCGCAGTGGGTCTTGTGAGGGGTGGAGGCGGGGCTGGTGGGTGGCGTGGTGGGGTGGGTGTGGCCTTGGCCTGGCCTGGCCCGTGGCTGGCTGCACCCAGCACCTGACCGCCGTAAGTGTTCAGTATGTAAGCGAGGGCGGCCTCAACGTTGAGCCGAGTGCCAGTCAGGCATACAGGCGCACCCACCGTGACGGGAAACTTGAACCCTACGGCGTAAAAGTCGGTCAACGCGTTACACGTGTCCCCGCTAAGCCCCCTGAGGGTGGCCTGCTGGCGGGCGTCCATAGACATGTAGCGCACCACCAGGGGGGGCGTCGGGGGGGGGGGGGCCATTTGTGCCGACCTTTGCTTACGTTTTCTGGCCTTGTTTTGTGCTGGCCCCGGCTGGCCTGGGGGGGCCGGGGCTGGCGATGGCATGGCCTGGGTGGCGGGTTCTGCCGATGTTGTGGTGGCGGGTTTTGCCTTTACTTTGGTGGAGGGTTTAGGTTGTTGTGGGGTGGGGGGTTTTGGTTGTTGTGGGGTGGAGGGTTTTGGTTGTTGTGGGGTGGAGGGTTTAGGTTGTTGTGGGGTGGGGGGTTTTGGTTGTTGTGGGGTGGGGTGTTATGTTTGGTGTGGGGTGGAGAGTTTTGGTTGTTGGGGGGTGGGGGGTTTTGGGTTGTGGTGGGGTGGGGGGTTTTGGTTGTTGTGGGGTGGAGGGTTTTGGTTGTTGTGGGGTGGAGGTTTTGGTTGTTATTATTGTTGTGGGGTGGAGGGTTTAGGTTGTTGTGGGGTGGAGGGTTTTGGTTGTTGTGGGGTGGGGGGTTTTGGTTGTTGTGGGGTGGAGAGTTTTGGTTGTTGTGGGGTGGGGGGTTTTGGTTGTTGTGGGGTGGAGAGTTTTGGTTGTTGTGGGGTGGGGGGTTTTGGTTGTTGTGGGGTGGAGGGTTTTGGTTGTTGTGGGGTGGAGGGTTTAGGTTGTTGTGGGGTGGGGGGTTTTGGTTGTTGTGGGGTGGAGGGTTTTGGTTGTTGTGGGGTGGGGGGTTTTGGTTGTTGTGGGGTGGAGAGTTTTGGTTGTTGTGGGGTGGGGGGTTTTGGTTGTTGTGGGGTGGAGGGTTTTGGTTGTTGTGGGGTGGAGGGTTTTGGTTGTTGTGGGGTGGGGGGTTTTGGTTGTTGTGGGGTGGAGGGTTTTGGTTGTTGTGGGTTGGTGGGTTTTGGTTGTTGTGGGGTGGTGTGTTTTGGTTGTTGTGGGGGGGGGGGTTTTGGTTGTTGTGGGGTGGAGGGTTTAGGTTGTTGTGGGGTGGGGGTTTTGGTTCTGTTGAGGTACAGTGTTGGGGTGGCGGGTTCCGGTTCAGGTGAGGGTCTTGAGTCAGGAGCTGTATTTTTCTTCTTCTTTCTTTTCCTTTTCCTCTTCTTCAGGGCTTGGGACTGTACGGGGCTTTCCTGCTGGGCTGGGTCTTCCTCAGCAGGGGGTGAGGGCGTGGCGCCGTCAGCCCCGTCACCTTCCCTTTCGTCCCGTCCCCGTCCATCCCTGGCCACACCCTCCTGTACCTGCATCTGTCCCTTGAGCCGTCCCAGGTCCCTTGCCAATTCTTCCATCATTAGATTCCGTTCCGCCACCTCACGTTGCAACTGCCTCACCAGGACCTGGGAGGCCTCAAGGTCCCGCGTCAGCACCTCTTGCTCCCGTACCTGCCGCCGCAGCCGATCGTTATCAGCCTTCTCGTCAGCCAGCTCAAGCCGAAGCCGCGCCAATTCTACCCTCTGTGTGACTAGGCCCTTCCGCAGCTCCCACAGAGGGTCCGGGTTGGGGCAGGGAGGCTTCGTTCCTTCTTCCTGCACCTCCTCCAGATCCTCGAGAGCCTCCTAGGCGTGGTCCCGCTCCTGCCCCTCCTCCACACCCCCGACGCCCTCCTGAGTCTGTTCTCGCCCCTGCCCCTCCTCCAGATCCTCGACGCCCTCCTGAGAGTGGTCTCGCTCCTGCCCCTCCTCCAGATCCTCGACGCCCTCCTGAGAGTGGTCTCGCTCCTGCCCCTCCTCCACGCCCCCGATAACCCCTGCAGCCCCCTGCGCGTGGCCCTGCTGCAGCCCATCCGCGTCAGGAGGCTCGGCGCCGTCATCCGCGGGGGCGCCGCGCCTCCCACGAATCCTGCGCCAAAACTTCTTGAATTTTTTACCGATTTTGCACATTTTTTTTCGTGTTATAAGACGAACGAATGAATTGGTGGTGACCGACAGAACACCAGTGACCTACAAGGGTGATGCAGATGCAGGGAGAGAGAGAGAGAGAGAGAGAATGAATTGGTGGTGACCGACAGAACACCAGTGACCTACAAGGGTGATGCAGATGCAGGGAGAGAGAGAGAGAGAGAGAGAATGAATTGGTGGTGACCGACAGAACACCAGTGACCTACAAGGGTGATGCAGATGCAGGGAGAGAGAGAGAGAGAATGAATTGGTGGTGACCGACAGAACACCAGTGACCTACAAGGGTGATGCAGATGGAGAGAGAGAGAGAGAGAATGAATTGGTGGTGACCGACAGAACACCAGTGACCTACAAGGGTGATGCAGATGGAGGGAGAGAGAGAGAGAGAGAGAGAATGAATTGGTGGTGACCGACAGAACACCAGTGACCTACAAGGGTGATGCAGATGGAGGGAGAGAGAGAGAGAGAGAGAGAATGAATTGGTGGTGACCGACAGAACACCAGTGACCTACAAGGGTGATGCAGATGCAGGGAGAGAGAGAGAGAGAGAATGAATTGGTGGTGACCGACAGAACACCAGTGACCTACAAGGGTGATGCAGATGGAGGGAGAGAGAGAGAGAGAGAGAGAATGAATTGGTGGTGACCGACAGAACACCAGTGACCTACAAGGGTGATGCAGATGGAGGGAGAGAGAGAGAGAGAGAGAGAGAATGAATTGGTGGTGACCGACAGAACACCAGTGACCTACAAGGGTGATGCAGATGGAGGGAGAGAGAGAGAGAGAGAGAATGAATTGGTGGTGACCGACAGAACACCAGTGACCTACAAGGGTGATGCAGATGGAGGGAGAGAGAGAGAGAGAGAGAGAATGAATTGGTGGTGACCGACAGAACACCAGTGACCTACAAGGGTGATGCAGATGGAGGGAGAGAGAGAGAGAGAGAGAGAATGAATTGGTGGTGACCGACAGAACACCAGTGACCTACAAGGGTGATGCAGATGGAGGGAGAGAGAGAGAGAGAGAGAGAATGAATTGGTGGTGACCGACAGAACACCAGTGACCTACAAGGGTGATGCAGATGGAGGGAGAGAGAGAGAGAGAGAGAGAATGAATTGGTGGTGACCGACAGAACACCAGTGACCTACAAGGGTGATGCAGATGCAGGGAGAGAGAGAGAGAGAGAGAGAATGAATTGGTGGTGACCGACAGAACACCAGTGACCTACAAGGGTGATGCAGATGGAGGGAGAGAGAGAGAGAGAGAGAATGAATTGGTGGTGACCGACAGAACACCAGTGACCTACAAGGGTGATGCAGATGGAGGGAGAGAGAGAGAGAGAGAGAATGAATTGGTGGTGACCGACAGAACACCAGTGACCTACAAGGGTGATGCAGATGGAGGGAGAGAGAGAGAGAGAGAGAATGAATTGGTGGTGACCGACAGAACACCAGTGACCTACAAGGGTGATGCAGATGCAGGGAGAGAGAGAGAGAGAGAGAGAGAATGAATTGGTGGTGACCGACAGAACACCAGTGACCTACAAGGGTGATGCAGATGGAGGGAGAGAGAGAGAGAGAGAGAGAATGAATTGGTGGTGACCGACAGAACACCAGTGACCTACAAGGGTGATGCAGATGGAGGGAGAGAGAGAGAGAGAGAGAATGAATTGGTGGTGACCGACAGAACACCAGTGACCTACAAGGGTGATGCAGATGGAGGGAGAGAGAGAGAGAGAGAGAATGAATTGGTGGTGACCGACAGAACACCAGTGACCTACAAGGGTGATGCAGATGGAGGGAGAGAGAGAGAGAGAGAGAGAATGAATTGGTGGTGACCGACAGAACACCAGTGACCTACAAGGGTGATGCAGATGGAGGGAGAGAGAGAGAGAGAGAATGAATTGGTGGTGACCGACAGAACACCAGTGACCTACAAGGGTGATGCAGATGGAGGGAGAGAGAGAGAGAGAGAGAGAATGAATTGGTGGTGACCGACAGAACACCAGTGACCTACAAGGGTGATGCAGATGGAGTGAGAGAGAGAGAGAGAGAGAGAGAATGAATTGGTGGTGACCGACAGAACACCAGTGACCTACAAGGGTGATGCAGATGGAGGGAGAGAGAGAGAGAGAGAGAATGAATTGGTGGTGACCGACAGAACACCAGTGACCTACAAGGGTGATGCAGATGGAGGGAGAGAGAGAGAGAGAGAGAATGAATTGGTGGTGACCGACAGAACACCAGTGACCTACAAGGGTGATGCAGATGGAGGGAGAGAGAGAGAGAGAGAGAGAATGAATTGGTGGTGACCGACAGAACACCAGTGACCTACAAGGGTGATGCAGATGGAGGGAGAGAGAGAGAGAATGAATTGGTGGTGACCGACAGAACACCAGTGACCTACAAGGGTGATGCAGATGGAGGGAGAGAGAGAGAGAGAGAGAGAGAATGAATTGGTGGTGACCGACAGAACACCAGTGACCTACAAGGGTGATGCAGATGCAGGGAGAGAGAGAGAGAGAGAGAATGAATTGGTGGTGACCGACAGAACACCAGTGACCTACAAGGGTGATGCAGATGGAGGGAGAGAGAGAGAGAGAGAGAATGAATTGGTGGTGACCGACAGAACACCAGTGACCTACAAGGGTGATGCAGATGGAGGGAGAGAGAGAGAGAGAGAGAGAATGAATTGGTGGTGACCGACAGAACACCAGTGACCTACAAGGGTGATGCAGATGGAGGGAGAGAGAGAGAGAGAGAGAATGAATTGGTGGTGACCGACAGAACACCAGTGACCTACAAGGGTGATGCAGATGGAGGGAGAGAGAGAGAGAGAGAGAATGAATTGGTGGTGACCGACAGAACACCAGTGACCTACAAGGGTGATGCAGATGAAGAGAGAGAGAGAGAGAGAGAGAATGAATTGTCGGTGACCGACAGAACACCAGTGACCTACAAGGGTGATGCAGATGGAGGGAGAGAGAGAGAGAGAGAGAATGAATTGGTGGTGAACGACAGAACACCAGTGACCTACAAGGGTGATGCAGATGGAGGGAGAGAGAGAGAGAGAGAGAATGAATTGGTGGTGACCGACAGAACACCACAGACAACCAAGAGTGATGAACATGGAGGGAGAGAGAGAGAGAGAGAGAACAGAATGGGTGGTGAACGACAGAACACCAGACCTAGACTCATATGCGATGCAGATGCAGATGGAGAGAGAGAGAGAGAGAGAATGAATTGGTGGTGACCGACAGAACACCAGTGACCTACAAGGGTGATGCAGATGGAGGGAGAGAGAGAGAGAGAGAGAATGGAATGCGATGGTGGAGGAGAGAGAGAGAGAGAATGAATTGGTGGTGACCGACAGAACACCAGTGACCTACAAGGGTGATGCAGATGGAGGGAGAGAGAGAGAGAGAGAGAGAGAGAATGAATTGGTGGTGACCGACAGAACACCAGTGACCTACAAGGGTGATGCAGATGGAGGGAGAGAGAGAGAGAGAGAGAATGAATTGGTGGTGACCGACAGAACACCAGTGACCTACAAGGGTGATGCAGATGGAGGGAGAGAGAGAGAGAGAGAATGAATTGGTGGTGACCGACAGAACACCAGTGACCTACAAGGGTGATGCAGATGCAGGGAGAGAGAGAGAGAGAATGAATTGGTGGTGACCGACAGAACACCAGTGACCTACAAGGGTGATGCAGATGCAGGGAGAGAGAGAGAGAGAGAGAGAGAATGAATTGGTGGTGACCGACAGAACACCAGTGACCTACAAGGGTAATGCAGATGCAGGGAGAGAGAGAGAGAGAGAGAGAGAGAGAATGAATTGGTGGTGACCGACAGAACACCAGTGACCTACAAGGGTGATGCAGATGGAGGGAGAGAGGGAGAGAGAGAGAGAGAGGGGGGGAAAGTCCTTCAACTCAGCTTTCAGTATTGAGCTGTAACAAGAGATTAACATTATAATATGATGCTAGTCACGAGGAAGTGCTGTGCAAATGATGTAGAGCCACATTATTGTCTTCCGCCACCGAGCTACGGGAAATAGGCCTTGGGTTCATTTTTCTTTGCATATTAAAAAAAAAATCTGTGCCTACTAAAACTAACACAAGAATATGGTGCTAGTCACGAAGAAGTGCTACGGAATGGAAGGCTGTTTTTAATGCTTGAGTCCATCATCATCATCATCATCATCATCATCATCATCATCACCACTACTTCTGTCATCATCATCATTATCATCACTACTTCTATCATCATCAACATTATCATCACTACTTCTATCATCATGAACATCATCATCATCATCATCATCATCATCATCATCATCATCATCATCATCATCATCACCAATTTGTAAAACATAAAAGTGAGTTTGGAGACA
>NW_027643857.1:175000-177500 GCF_032717465.1 Coenobita brevimanus
ATATATATATATATAATGTATGTGTGTGTGTGGATGGATGAATGGATGGATGGATGAAGTGAGTAGCCTGTGTATGTATGTATGTGTTTGTATTTATGTAGCCTATGTATGTATGTGTGTATCTGCGTATATGTATGATTGTACGTATGTACGTACGTACGTGCATTTGTGTATGTATGTATGTATGTATGGAAGCATGTATGTAGCCTGTGTAGACCCTATGTATGTATGTGTGTATGGAAGCATGTATGTAGCGCATGTATGCATGTATGTGTGTATGTTTTTATGTACGTATGTATGTGTGCATGTATGTTTGTACTGATGGCTGGATAGATGGATGTAGCCTATCATGTGTACACGTATGCGTGTATGTATGGAAGCATGTATGTAGCCAATTATGTATGTATGTATGTATGTAAGGTCTTGGCAGCAAAATGTCCTCAGGCCTTAAGTACACACAGTCCACACCTGACAGGGGGAGCTTGTGTGTGTGTGTGTGTGTGTGTGTGTGTGTGTTTGGGGGGTCAAGCAAGATTTGATTAGATTAGGCTCCGGAGGCAGGAATAAATCGCTCATGATATTGGTGTTGCGGAGGTATGCCATCTCTGAAGGCTTTCTCGTTTGTTCTTATTCCCTGTTTCCTTGCCTCAGCTTTGTTTGTTTGTCTGTTTGTCTGTTTGTTTGTGTGGGCTTGTCTGTTTGTTTGTTTGTTATTGTGGTTCCCTAACACCTTTTCCTTTGCGATTTATTTTTAGATATGGCTGGTTAATATCCTTTTGTAAGCAATAGTAGTAGTAGTAGTAGTAGTAGTAGTAGATGAAAGTAATGTTAATGGATTGATTTAAGTAGCACAGACGAGGATGTTAAGGGATAATAAGCAAAATAAATCGCTTAGGAAAAAGTGTTAGGGAGCTTCCTTAACCGGCGGGAATACGGGACACGTTGAAAGGGATTTAAAGGTGAACATTCTCTCTCTCTCTCTCTCTCTCTCTCTCTCTCTCTCTCTCTCTCTCTCTCTCTCTCTCTCTCTCTCTCTCTCTCTCGTGCACCTGGCGAGATTAATGCAGGAGCACACACACACACACACACACACACACACACACACACACACACACACACACACACACACACACACACACACACACACACACACACACACACATCTAGGTAGTTTTATGAAGACAATCCTTACACTGAATTTATTGTTTAGATAGACAGATAGATAGATAGATAGATAGATAGAGAGAGAGAGAGAGAGAGAGAGAGACAGACAGACAGACAGACAGATGGAGAGTTGGATAGATAGATAGACAATATTGTTATAGGTAGATAGATAGATAGACAAAGAGATCGATAGGGAGAGAAAGAGATGGATAGATATTTAGATAGGAAGAAAGATAGACAGACAGACAAGGCTAGATAGATAGACCTAAATAGGTAGATAGGAAGAGAGACAGTTGGAGAGATGGAAAGGTAAGTAGATAGACAGATAGATAGACAGACATGGGTAGATAGATAGATAGACAGATAGACAGATTTTTGAAACTGAAGGAGTTACATAGAGTCTTTTTAACTCTTCCAAAGGCGAACAGAACTGAATGTGGTGTGGTGTGGTGGTGTGGTATTGTGTGGTATGATGGTGTGGTGGTGTGTTGTGGTGTGGTGTGGTGTGGTGGTGTGGTATTTTGTGGTATGGTGGTGTGGTGTGGTATTGTGTGGTATGATGGTGTGGTGGTGTGTTGTGGTGGTGTGGTATTTTGTGGTATGGTGGTGTGGTGTGGTATTGTGTGGTATGATGGTGTGGTGGTGTGTTGTGGTGTGGTGTGGTGTGGTGGTGTGGTATTTTGTGGTATGGTGGTGTGGTGTGGTGTGGTGTGGTATTGTGTGGTATGATGGTGTGGTGGTGTGTTGTGGTGTGGTGTGGTGTGGTGTTGTGTGTGCATGAATGCTATGTGCATATAGTGCCGTGTGCGTGTAGTGTCGTGTGGTGTTGCAGTGTGTGGTGTGGTGTGATGTGATGTGGTGTGAAGTAGCGTGTGTCGTGTGCGTGTAGTGCGGCGTGTGGTGTGGTGTGGTAGTGTGGTATTGTGTGGTATGGTGTGTGGTATGGTGGTGTGGTGAGGTGTCTGGTAGTGGTGTGGCATGGTAGCGTGGTGTGGTGGTGTGGTGTGGTATGGTGGTGTGGTGTGTGGTAGTGGTGTGGTATGGTAGTGTGGTGTGGTGGTATGGTAGTGTGGTGTGGTGTGGTGTGGTATGGTAGTGTAGTGTAGTGTGGTGTGGTGTGGTGTGGTGGTGTGGTAGTGTGGTATTGTGTAGTATGGTGGTGTGGTGTGTGGTATGGTGGTGAGGTGTGTGGTAGTGATGTGGAATGGTAGTGTGGTGTGGTGTGGTGTGGTATGGTGGTGTGGTGTGTGGTAGTGTGGTGTGGTGGTGTGGTGTGTGGTAGTGTGGTGTGGTGTGGTAGTGGTGTGGTATGGTGGTGTGGTGTGTGGTAGTGGTG
>NW_027643857.1:182500-275000 GCF_032717465.1 Coenobita brevimanus
TAAGTGAGTGAGTGGGTGAGTGAGTGAGTGAGTGAGTGAGTGCGTGAGTGAGTGGGTGAGTGAGAGTGAGTGAGTGAGTGAGTGAGTGTGTGAGTGATTAAGTGAGTGAGTGAGTGAGTGAGTGAGTGGGTGAGTGAGTGAGTGATTAAGTGAGTGAGTGAGTGAGTGGGTGAGTGAGTGAGTGAGTGAGTGAGTGAGATAGTGAGTGAGATAGTGAGTGAGTGAGTGGGTGAGTGAGTGAGTGGGTGGGTGAGAGTGATTAAGTGAGTGAGTGGGTGAGTGAGTGAGTGATTCAGTGAGTGAGTGAGTGAGTGGGTGAGTGAGTGAGTGAGTGAGTGGGTGAGTGAGTGAGTGAGTGATTAAGTGAGTGAGTGAGTGAGATAGTGAGTGAGTGAGTGAGTGAGTGAGTGAGTGAGTGAGTGGGTGAGTGAGTGAGTGAGTGAGTGGGTGAGTGAGAGAGGGAGTGAGTGAGTGAGTGAGTGAGTGAGTGAGTGAGTGAGAGAGGGAGTGAGTGAGTGAGTGGGTGAGTGTGCGAGTGAGTGGGTGAGTGTGTGAGTGAGTGGGTGAGTGAGTGAGTGGGTGAGTGAGTGAGTGTGTGAGTGAGTGAGTGGTAGTAACACACAGCCTCTTTCCTACATCCTGGTTCAAAATTCATGTTTATTCCTTGTGTTTGTATACCAACTCACACCACACCTTCCTCTCTCTCTCTCTCTCTCTCTCCACGTTTCCTCCACCCTTCCTACCTTTCCTCCACCCTTCCTACCTTTCCTCCACCCTTCCTACCTTTCCTCCACCCTTCCTACCTTTCCTCCACCCTTCCTCCCTTTCAACAAAGTGTTTCTCCATCCCTCGTCCATCACAGCGTCTCTCCACCTTTTCTCTTTCCTCCACCTTTCCTCCTTCTTTCCTCTATTTTTCCTCCATCTTTCCTCCGCCTTTCCTCCATCTTTCCTCCACCACACACATTCAACCTTCTCTTCTCTCTATATTTTTAACACGCTAGTTGTCCGGCCAGGTCCCTATTTATTTGTATTTCCTGTTAGACTGTCTCTCTCTCTCTCTCTCTCTCTCTCTCTCTCTATCTCTCTATCTATCTATCTATCTCTCTTTGCAGAAAATCCTTAGTTTGTGTGTGTGTCTGTCTACCAGCTGTCAGTAGTTTTGTGTCTGTCTGTCTATCTGTCTGTTTGTGTGTCTGTGTATGTTTTTAGTTTTATTGTTTGTGTATGTATGTATGTTATGTGTGTGTGTGTGTGTGTGTGTGTGTGTGTGTGTGTGTGTGTGTAAGGGAATTCCTTGAGTAGCCTTGAGACAGTCCTTAGGGGGTCCTCTTTGGGGGGTGGGGGTCCTCATTGGGGGGTCCTCATTGGGGGGGTTGGGGGGAGGGGGAGCCACCTAATATATTCTGGCAGGTGTGGGGAATGATTAGGAAAAGTTTGGTGATTTCTTTTAAGGCGTCACCACTTCGGCGCTAACGCCCACCGTCCATATTGATTACATGCTAGGGCTGTTTAATGCAGGAATGGTGTAGTGGTATTAGCGGGGGTATTGTTGTGGAGAATGAGAGACTGACGAGGAGAGTGTATGTGAGTGAAGCAGAGGGGGAGGGGAGTGGGAAGAGGAGGCCAAGGATGAGATGGAGGGATGGAGTGCATATGAGAGAAGGGGATGTGAGCTGGGAGCAGGGCAGTAAAATGGCGGGGGACAGGGCGACATGAAGGCGATTTGTTTGTGGCCACCCCTTATGGGATTAGGGCGTCTGGAGATAGAATAGATTGTTATGGCAAATCTGCTTTTAATGAAATTCTAATTATATTGTTCCCTGCCTCAGCCTAGATTCGAACCCGGGTCCATTGGCACAGCAGGCAACCCCTCTACCTACTCGGCCACCGCCTAAACCCCACTATCAGGTAGGAATTAATCTCCTTGGTTACTAGTGACACTGAAGGGGGTGGTGGTAGTAGTAGTAGTAGTAGTAGTGGTAGTAGTAGTTGTTTTTCTTGGAGAAGTAGTGGTGAGAGTTGTAGTAGTAATAGTAGTAGTAGTAGTTGTTGTTGTTATTGTTGCAGTCATTGTTGTTGATATAGTTCCAGACTCATTTGCACACACACACACACACACACACACACACACACACACACACACACACACACACACACACCGCTCGCTGGTGCAGTGGTAACGCTCTCGTCTAGCATCTGCTAAGACGGGGGTTCGCGCCTTGCTCGGGATGCGAAAAAGTTTCACTGACAAAGCGGGTGGTCACTGTCCTCCTTGAGCAAGAGGATGGGTGTGTGCATGTGTGAAGGTCAAGGCTTTGCCCTTAGATCGGACTATATGAGCTCTCAGCTCTCTTCCGGGAGGGTAAAATGCCGATGATCACAAACCATCACGTGATCCTGACCGACCCGGTGAATTACACACACACACACACACACACACAGCCTTTCTTTACAGATGATACGCCGTCCATGTGCCAACGGTTAACACTAACGGATTTTACTTTTGAATTTAAATCTGTTCTTGAATTTAAAAACGCATTTAGAAGTACAACAGTAATTTATATATTTGACCAGCATGACAGGAAGGAAGGAAGGAGGGAGGGAAGGAAGGAAGGAAAGAAGGAAGGAAGGAAAGAAGGAAGGAAGGAAGGAAGGAAGGATAGAAGGAAGGAAGGAAGGAAGGAAGGAAAGAAGGAGGGAGGGAAACATTGAAAAGAAAATTCTCACAAGCACGACAGGGAGGAAGGTAGGAAGGAGGGAGAGAAGGAGGGAAGGAAAGAAGGAAGGACGGAAGGACAGTGAATATAGGTTAAGCATATAAGGTAGTAGTAGTGGTAGTAGTAGTAGTAGTGGTAGTAGTAGTAGTAGTAGTAGTGGTAGTAGTAGTAGTAGTAGTAGTAGTAGTAGTAGTATTTAGGTATAGGTACGTCTGCACAAACAAATTAAGCAGCACGTCAGGCTGCAACATACATGACCTTGGTGAGTAGGGCAGTATTGGGGATATTGCCGGCCTTCCCAGTGACACACACACACACACACACACAGAGGGAGAGAGAGAGAGAGAGAGAGTAGTGGTGGTGGTATTCTCATTCATCATCATCATCCGGACCTCCTTTCCCACCCAAGGGCAGGGTGAGGAGTAGCAACGTCCAGACAGCCCAAATTTGCCCAGTCCAATGGGCCACGCTTCTATTCATTTACCATTCAAGCCCCCAGAATCCTGGCTCTATCTGATACCCCGAAAACATTCACCACGCTCTGTAGCTTCACATAAACGTATCCGATAGAGTCAATCCGGACACTGTCACGTTAAAAAGGGGTGCCTAATCCCTGATCATGCACTTCTCACAACATTCATCCAGCCAGCTCGATCTCTTGTCAGTTCCCTAGCCTCACCGACTTTCAAACCTCTCCTCCTCACACACTTATCCATCATATCCCTCCACCTTCTCCTTGGCCTACCTCGCCTCCTCCCTTCTTCAGATTCACTCAGATATACCTTTTTCACCACTCTATTGTTATCCATTCTTTCCACATGACCGTACCATCTCAGTACAATCTCTTCGATTCTGGTGTCCACAGACTTCCTCACTCCACATCTTTCACGAATCACATTATTTCGTATCCTATCCACCCTCTGTACTCCACATACATTCCTCAGCAGTCCCATCTCCACTGCTCTTACTCTTGACTTTTCATTTTCATGCCACACCATAGTCTCACACCCATATGTTAAAGTTGGCACTAACACTCCTTCATGTAAGCCTTGTGCAGCTGCAACACTCAAGCCTCTGTTTCTTATCAAGGCCTTCATTGCACCAGCTACTTTTCTTCCTTGTGTCACTCTACTTTCAACTTCTTATGCACATTTTCCTCTCTTTTCTATCACTGTACCCAGGTATTTGAACTCTCTCACCAATTCCAGTCTCTCTCCATTCACTGTAACATCACACTGGGAATCACCTTCTCTCTCAATAACCATCACTTTACCCCTTTCTACATTTACTCTCAAGGCACGACGCTCACAGACATCTAAAAAACTCTGCACTAGTCTACCAAGTTCTTGTCCAGTATTTGCAAGTAACACTGCATCATCAGCATACAACAAATTTGAGATACTCCATCCATCACCTTTCAATACCAAAAGCATCCCTCTCTCCATTACTCGTGTTATTACTTCTCTCATCACCCCATCCATATATATATTGAACAACCATGGGGACATCACACAACCTTGTCTCACGCCCACACCGATCGTGAACCATTCATTTAGATGCCCATTAACCCTGACACATGCTTCACTACCACCACAAAAACTCTTGACGGCACCTAGCAGCTTACCATCTACACCGTACCTGCGCAAAACTTTCCACAATCCTTCTCTGTCCACTTTGTCGTATGCTTTTTCCAGATTCATGAATGCCATAAACACCTTATGGTCCTTCTCACAAGCCTTCTCTGCTATATGTCTCACTGCAAATACTTGATCCACACATCCTCTGCCACTCCTAAAGCCACCCTGTTCATCACTCACTAGGACTTCTGATATCTCTCTTACTTTATAATAATTCTTCTATATACCTTCCCTACCACACTCAATAATAATAATAATAATAATAATAATAATAATACTGAGTTGATAGAGAGCATTTTTACCCCTTCAGCCCGATATTGTATTTCTCAGTTTATTTAGCTCTGGGGAGACCTTTCTCACCGAGCAAGTTTAATACAGTGTGTCCTTAATTTCTTAGCTTGAGAGAGAGAGAGAGAGAGAGAGAGAAGGAAGCAACATAAAATCGTGTGGACTAGGGAAAAAAAATTATGCTGGTGAGGAGAAGTTGTCGATAAATATTGTTATAATATTGAGACTTGTAGGAGGTGAAGGGAATGGAGGATGTGTAAGGGATATAAAGATGTGCATGGAAAGGATGTGACGGGAAGAAGGATGTGGAAAAGACTGGCAGTTATATAGTGGAATGGCAAAAGGAGGGATGGTGTGTAGAGGAAGGGAAGGTGGGCAGTAAGTGTGTAGAAAACGTACATGTGAACCCCCCCCCCCGCACCTGCTGCTAAGAGCTAACAGACAAATCCACACACAGGCAAGAGAGGCAGTACCCAAGCTAAGCACACACACACACACACACACACACACACACACACACACACACACACACAAATGTAGGCTGTAAGTAATTTCTCCAGTGCAGAGTCTTCCAAACTGAGTGTAAGATTTTGCATGTCAGGCGACTTGTATTTTGATTGTACTGGCGAATTTCTAGCAGTCTATCCAACTGTCTATCTGTCTATTGCCAATCGCCTCAGTCCCTTAAGGGGTGGCCACAAACAAATCGCCTCCATGTCGCCCTGTCCCTCTCCATTTCACTGTCCTGCTTCCAGCTCACACCCCCCTCTCTCATATACCTCTCCACTACATCCCTCCATCTCATCCTTGGTCTCCCCCTCCCTCTCCCCCCCTCCAAGACCATCTTTGTCTAAATAAAACCACTGGGCGTTAATCAGCCTGAAATACATGATCGTGCTGAAGGGTACATTGAGTTGGCTTCTTGTGTAGGTATTGTAGTTGTTGACAGAACCCCGGCACCTTGACTGTGCAGACTGGAGGCGTCAGGGTGGTGGGGGTAGGTGAGGTAGGGGGGTGTGAGGCAGAGAAGGGTTAAGGAGAGGCAGGGGTGCTGGTGGTAGCAGGTAGGCAGGGGGATGTGAGGCAGAGAAGGGTTAAGGAGAGGCAGGGGTGTTGGTGGTGGCAGGTAGGCAGGGGGATGTGAGGCCGAGAAGGGTTAAGGAGAGGCAGGGGTGTTGGTGGCAGCAGGTAGGCAGGGGGATGTGAGGCAGAAAAGAGTTAAGGAGAGGCAGGGGTGTTGGTGACAGCAGGTAGGCAGCGGGGTGTGAGGCAGAGAAGGGTTAAGGAGAGGCAGGGGTGTTGGTGGTAGCAGGCAGGCAGGGCAGGCTTGGGGAAAGGTAGGGTGACATGAGTGGAGGGGACAGAGGTGCAGGCGGCAGGGGTGGCAGTACTCAGTGTGTTGGAGGTAAACAAGAGGCAGGGCTGGGTTGGATGTCAGGTGGGGTTGGGTAAGAAGCATGTCATTTATAGCAACAAATAGCCATCAACGCGTTATAATGATAGGCATAATAAATTGTACTTACATTTGCATGCTAAATTCCACTGACATTGTTTGGTATACAAATAAATGGTCTCTGTCTATCTATCTGTTGCCCGACACCCTAATCCCGCAAAGGGTGGCCACAGACAAAACGCCTCCAAGTCGCTCTACCACCCACAATTTGACTACCCTCCCCCCAGCTCACTCCCCCCTCCCTCATATACCTCTCAACTCCATCCCTCCACCTCATCCAGCCACTTTACGTAGGGCTTAGGCTGTCAACAGTTATTTCATCGCTAATAATACTGCCTTTATAAAACAGTATATCTTCAAATAAGGCCGATATCACAACATTTTCCCACACTGAACGGCAAGACGATAGTGACCATATTTTCCGTTGTATACATCACAAACATCGTATATTAATGCAGTATTAATGTACAGTTAGATGTTTACCACTAATTCGTACAGATTTATCCCTGAGGCACGAGTGAAAGATTTGATACAGTACGTACATTTGCGGTGATTGGCTGCGGGGCCTGACGCCGGAAAGAGATGACATCTGATTGGCTGTGTGACGTCACTACACTACCCACAATGCAACAGCCGACCATTGGGATGTGCTGAATTAGCCACAAAATCCCCGCACTGATCCGGCTGGACCTGAATTGACCAAAACTGACCTGAAATGACCTTCATGAAGCTGACAGGTGCGATAGGCTTGACAGAACATTAGTTGACCTAACTGAACAGTTCTCAACGTACAAATACCTAACTTGGTTTGAACTACGCAAAAAACTTTACTTTTCTATCAAAAGATCCGCCAACACGTCATAAAAACACGCACGCTAACACCATTGCACAGTTGTAACGTGTATTCAGCGTGGCCGGTTGGTACTTGTGCCTAAGTGGTGACATGTGCAGTGTGGCAGGTAGGAGAACTGCTAGGCTTTACGGAACAGACTATTGAGTATGTGCTCAGAGTTAGACCTTTTAATAAAAAAAGAAATAGTGGACTAACATCACCTGATAGTGATGACGCTGATATATCGAGCCATATATTTATACCCAATATTTCCCTTGTATATAACGTGAATTTCTGCACAATATAAAGCCCTGTCAGGACCGTTACGAGTTATGTTTAAGTTATTAGTGAAATAATGCAGTATTTCCCATTATCAAAGAATATGACACGTGCTCAAACCGCAGAGAATTCTGACCCGTCCATCGTTATGCACACACACATATAATTAACGTCAATTATTAAGCACACACATGCAGACTGGCCCATATATAACGTCCATCATTAAGCACACACACAGTGGCCCATATATAGCGTCCATCATTAAGCACACACACAGTGGCCCATATATAGCGTCCATCATTCAGCACACACATACAGAGTGGCCCATATATATCGCACCATTTCCACTCTGCCGGGCGATTTCTCGTGTGCTGCGGGGACCGCTTAGTGTTATAAGCTTGCTGGCCAAGACGGTGGACAGATATGCTAAGAAACTGTGAGAAAGAGATGCATGGAAGCCGACGAGGCTAAAGAACTAACAAATGTTCGGGCTGACTGGATGAAATTTGTACAGGGCAGTGCATGACATTTCCTGGTAAACATAACAATCGTATTATTGACTCTGTCTGGTGGGTAATTATGAAGTATCACGTGAAAGGTGTGCCTATGAAGGACATCCAGGTTTCAGGGAGCTTTAATGGTGAGTGAATGAGTGTGTGGCCCATTTCACATTACTTCAACCACTGCCATGTTTGTTACGTTTCCTTGCTTTCTGAGTATCTCACCCCACCTACGGGTAGGCAAAGAGGCGCGAATGATGATGTCGATAATGTTGATGATAATGATGATACTGACGATGATGATGGTGATGAAGTAACTGTTAATAAAAAGTCAGTATTTGTTTGGGTTAAAGGGAATTTCCAAGTATTTAATTTCTTGTATCCATGGAGCTGGTTTGGATATTATAAAAACCGTAAACAAAAGATCCGTCGTGCAAAATGGACGTATTACCGAGTGATATTAATGATTAAAGAAGGGCCTCTTGTTCAGCCTTGGCCAAGGTCGGCCATATTCCTTGAGCCGCCAATGGGGAGGGTGGACAATAAATAAATGCGTCCAACAAAGCAGTTTGTCCTTACCCTAAATGCAGATATCCTTGCATGAAGGTACAACTACACAAGACTTTACTCCACACCATTATGTGTTGATCATCCTAGCCTCGCATATTACAATGACATGGATATATATCAAGGCCTGGCTTCACAAACACAAACAAGAAGGAGCACTCACAGTGTTATACACGCACCCTACAATACGTCCAAGGCCGTACCTTTGACCCTGTTGTGACCTTGACCTTGACCTTGAGATAAGTTGGTATGACTAAGCTGTGTGGGTGGCTATGGGGACTCCGGTGGCCTATGGACTGTAATTAGGACTGACGTTTGGAGGGATGGACCTGCTTGTCACTGGACAGAATAGCTTGACCCCGGATCATGACAGTCCGATCCCTGTTTATCCACCTGTGTTGGTTGTGGCAGTTTGTATTTATCCACCTGTGTTGGCTGTGGCAGTTTGTATTTATCCACCAGTGTTGGCTGTGGCAGTTTGTATTTATCCACCAGTGTTGGCTGTGGCAGTTTGTATTTATCCAGGTGTGTTGGCTGTGGCAGTTTGTATTTATCCAGGTGTGTTGGCTGTGGCAGTTTGTATTTATCCAGGTGTGTTGGCTGTGGCAGTTTGTATTTATCCAGGTGTGTTGGCTGTGGCAGTTTGTATTTATCCAGGTGTGTTGGCTGTGGCAGTTTGTATTTATCCAGGTGTGTTGGCTGTGGCAGTTTGTATTTATCCACCAGTGTTGGCTGTGGCAGTTTGTATTTATCCAGGTGTGTTGGCTGTGGCAGTTTGTATTTATCCAGCTGTGTTGGCTGTGGCAGTTTGTATTTATCCAGGTGTGTTGGCTGTGGCAGTTTGTATTTATCCACCAGTGTTGGCTGTGGCAGTTTGTATTTATCCACCAGTGTTGGCTGTGGCAGTTTGTATTTATCCAGCTGTGTTGGCTGTGGCAGTTTGTATTTATCCAGGTGTGTTGGCTGTGGCAGTTTGTATTTATCCAGGTGTGTTGGCTGTGGCAGTTTGTATTTATCCACCAGTGTTGGCTGTGGCAGTTTGTATTTATCCACCAGTGTTGGCTGTGGCAGTTTGTATTTATCCAGGTGTGTTGGCTGTGGCAGTTTGTATTTATCCAGGTGTGTTGGCTGTGGCAGTTTGTATTTATCCAGGTGTGTTGGCTGTGGCAGTTTGTATTTATCCACCAGTGTTGGCTGTGGCAGTTTGTATTTATCCAGGTGTGTTGGCTGTGGCAGTTTGTATTTATCCAGGTGTGTTGGCTGTGGCAGTTTGTATTTATCCACCAGTGTTGGCTGTGGCAGTTTGTATTTATCCAGGTGTGTTGGCTGTGGCAGTTTGTATTTATCCAGGTGTGTTGGCTGTGGCAGTTTGTATTTATCCAGGTGTGTTGGCTGTGGCAGTTTGTATTTATCCAGCTGTGTTGGCTGTGGCAGTTTGTATTTATCCAGGTGTGTTGGCTGTGGCAGTTTGTATTTATCCACCAGTGTTGGCTGTGGCAGTTTGTATTTATCCAGGTGTGTTGGCTGTGGCAGTTTGTATTTATCCAGGTGTGTTGGCTGTGGCAGTTTGTATTTATCCAGGTGTGTTGGCTGTGGCAGTTTGTATTTATCCAGGTGTGTTGGCTGTGGCAGTTTGTATTTATCCAGGTGTGTTGGCTGTGGCAGTTTGTATTTATCCAGGTGTGTTGGCTGTGGCAGTTTGTATTTATCCAGGTGTGTTGGCTGTGGCAGTTTGTATTTATCCAGGTGTGTTGGCTGTGGCAGTTTGTATTTATCCAGGTGTGTTGGCTGTGGCAGTTTGTATTTATCCAGCTGTGTTGGCTGTGGCAGTTTGTATTTATCCAGCTGTGTTTTGTATTTATCCACCAGTGTTGGCTGTGGCAGTTTGTATTTATCCACCAGGTGTGTTGGCTGTGGCAGTTTGTATTTATCCAGCTGTGTTGGCTGTGGCAGTTTGTATTTATCCAGGTGTGTTGGCTGTGGCAGTTTGTATTTATCCAGGTGTGTTGGCTGTGGCAGTTTGTATTTATCCAGGTGTGTTGGCTGTGGCAGTTTGTATTTATCCAGCTGTGTTGGCTGTGGCAGTTTGTATTTATCCAGGTGTGTTGGCTGTGGCAGTTTGTATTTATCCAGGTGTGTTGGCTGTGGCAGTTTGTATTTATCCAGGTGTGTTGGCTGTGGCAGTTTGTATTTATCCAGGTGTGTTGGCTGTGGCAGTTTGTATTTATCCAGGTGTGTTGGCTGTGGCAGTTTGTATTTATCCAGGTGTGTTGGCTGTGGCAGTTTGTATTTATCCAGGTGTGTTGGCTGTGGCAGTTTGTATTTATCCAGGTGTGTTGGCTGTGGCAGTTTGTATTTATCCAGGTGTGTTGGCTGTGGCAGTTTGTATTTATCCAGCTGTGTTGGCTGTGGCAGTTTGTATTTATCCAGGTGTGTTGGCTGTGGCAGTTTGTATTTATCCAGGTGTGTTGGCTGTGGCAGTTTGTATTTATCCAGGTGTGTTGGCTGTGGCAGTTTGTATTTATCCAGGTGTGTTGGCTGTGGCAGTTTGTATTTATCCAGGTGTGTTGGCTGTGGCAGTTTGTATTTATCCAGGTGTGTTGGCTGTGGCAGTTTGTATTTATCCAGGTGTGTTGGCTGTGGCAGTTTGTATTTATCCAGGTGTGTTGGCTGTGGCAGTTTGTATTTATCCAGGTGTGTTGGCTGTGGCAGTTTGTATTTATCCAGGTGTGTTGGCTGTGGCAGTTTGTATTTATCCAGGTGTGTTGGCTGTGGCAGTTTGTATTTATCCAGGTGTGTTGGCTGTGGCAGTTTGTATTTATCCAGGTGTGTTGGCTGTGGCAGTTTGTATTTATCCAGGTGTGTTGGCTGTGGCAGTTTGTATTTATCCAGGTGTGTTGGCTGTGGCAGTTTGTATTTATCCAGGTGTGTTGGCTGTGGCAGTTTGTATTTATCCAGGTGTGTTGGCTGTGGCAGTTTGTATTTATCCAGGTGTGTTGGCTGTGGCAGTTTGTATTTATCCAGGTGTGTTGGCTGTGGCAGTTTGTATTTATCCAGGTGTGTTGGCTGTGGCAGTTTGTATTTATCCAGCTGTGTTGGCTGTGGCAGTTTGTATTTATCCACCAGTGTTGGCTGTGGCAGTTTGTATTTATCCAGGTGTGTTGGCTGTGGCAGTTTGTATTTATCCAGGTGTGTTGGCTGTGGCAGTTTGTATTTATCCAGGTGTGTTGGCTGTGGCAGTTTGTATTTATCCAGGTGTGTTGGCTGTGGCAGTTTGTATTTATCCAGGTGTGTTGGCTGTGGCAGTTTGTATTTATCCAGGTGTGTTGGCTGTGGCAGTTTGTATTTATCCAGGTGTGTTGGCTGTGGCAGTTTGTATTTATCCAGGTGTGTTGGCTGTGGCAGTTTGTATTTATCCAGGTGTGTTGGCTGTGGCAGTTTGTATTTATCCAGGTGTGTTGGCTGTGGCAGTTTGTATTTATCCAGGTGTGTTGGCTGTGGCAGTTTGTATTTATCCAGGTGTGTTGGCTGTGGCAGTTTGTATTTATCCAGGTGTGTTGGCTGTGGCAGTTTGTATTTATCCAGGTGTGTTGGCTGTGGCAGTTTGTATTTATCCAGGTGTGTTGGCTGTGGCAGTTTGTATTTATCCAGGTGTGTTGGCTGTGGCAGTTTGTATTTATCCAGGTGTGTTGGCTGTGGCAGTTTGTATTTATCCAGGTGTGTTGGCTGTGGCAGTTTGTATTTATCCAGGTGTGTTGGCTGTGGCAGTTTGTATTTATCCAGGTGTGTTGGCTGTGGCAGTTTGTATTTATCCAGGTGTGTTGGCTGTGGCAGTTTGTATTTATCCAGGTGTGTTGGCTGTGGCAGTTTGTATTTATCCAGGTGTGTTGGCTGTGGCAGTTTGTATTTATCCAGGTGTGTTGGCTGTGGCAGTTTGTATTTATCCAGGTGTGTTGGCTGTGGCAGTTTGTATTTATCCACCAGTGTTGGCTGTGGCAGTTTGTATTTATCCAGCTGTGTTGGCTGTGGCAGTTTGTATTTATCCAGCTGTGTTGGCTGTGGCAGTTCCTAAAACTAAACACATCCTATCAAAACACACTCATGGCCTAGAAACTGAACACATCCTGTCAAAACACACTCATGGCCTAGAAACTAAACACATCCTGTCAAAACACACTCATGGCCTAGAAACTAAACACATCCTGTCAAAACACACTCATGGCTTGGAAACTAAACACATCCTGTCAAAACACACTCATGGCTTGGAAACTAAACACATCCTGTCAAAACACACTCATGGCCTAGAAACTAAACACATCCTATCAAAACACACTCATGGCCTAGAAACTAAACACATCCTGTCAAAACACACTCATGGCTTGGAAACTAAACACATCCTGTCAAAACACACTCATGGCCTAGAAACTAAACACATCCTATCAAAACACACTCATGGCTTGGAAACTAAACACATCCTATCAAAACACACTCATGGCCTAGAAACTAAACACATCCTATCAAAACACACTCATGGCCTAGAAACTAAACACATCCTATCAAAACACACTCATGGCTTGCAAACTAAACACATCCTGTCAAAAACACAATCATGGCTTGGAAACTAAACACATCCTGTCAAAAACACACTCATGGCTCTGACACCAACAACCATCATTATTTAGTATAAAAACTTCAGGTTCAGTCTTTGTCCAGGAACATACAGACAGACACAGGATGATAAATGTCCAATAAACGTTTAGGGCAATTAATTCAAGCGATGCAATGCGATAATTTTGACTCAGAAATGACACGACCATCCTGAGTTACTGAAAGTTTAGTAGCTAAACTCTGCTACACTGTGTGTGTGTGTGTGTGTGTGTGGACACATTTCCAAGCCACCCAGGAGGTAGTGTCAGGGCTCGTTTTTTTTTCAAGTGGTGTCCCCGCCATGAGCTGGTCAGGCAGGCCTAATCCACCAGTACACAGAGGGAAGGTGTTAGTGTGGGAGGGAGGGGGTGATACTGAATTAGTGTAATTTAAAGACAATTTTAGTGTAGTCTACCGGTAAGATAGTGAACTCACACAGCTGGCTCGGAAAGGACCAAACCATCACTGGTTACAGAAAGTTTATTAAACCAAATAATAAGTTGTACACCAAAGATAATCATTGAAGATGGGTCCTCTCGTATAAAAATGTCCACATTATTAACCGTAGTGGAGCCAACCACAATGGTTACACCTGGACAATATCGAGTAACTTCCCACACACAATCCACACCTTCCACCTTACGTGGAAATTCCAATTCCATAATCTCCAGACCACACCGTCGCGCCTCCTCTTCAGTAAAGACAACGTATTCTGCGCCGGTATCCAGGAGGCCGGTCACTTGTACTCCATTAACGGTATATGTGACCATTTGTTCTTCTACTGGTTCCGGCAGGTCATCAGTCATTACAAAATCTAGGGTTGGTGGGGAGTCAGAATCCTCTGGTTCTAAGCTAAAGAAGTTCCGTAGACAACACTGGTAATACACTAACACGTCCCTTCTCAACAGAGGTATAGGCTGAATGGGACCATCTTCAACCACCATAACATACGGGTAAATAGTGATCATTTCTCCACTGACGGTCTTACACTGGAACTCAGTGTTACCCAGGATTCCGACTATCATCTCTGTACACGCTGGGTCAGCAGGTAGCATCCTGTCCAGCAGACCACACTGCTTGACCAGCGACAAAGGTAACACTGTATTGGTCGCGCCTGAGTCAATCGCCATCCGGAATGTGCGGTCGCCAACTTGCATTTCGATAAACGGCATAATTGGGCATGGGTCCCCCTCCGGCCCATAAATGACTTCGACAGACCACATTGTAAACCACTAGTATATTATACTATGTAAAGCTTTAAGCGTATCAGCTATACAAACTTTAGTCTTTGTACAACGTTAATAAGAATTAATACGGAGTTAACAGTCAAGCGTGCACCCACTGCAACACACACTCGAATAATGACCTTCTTGTATTCACACTACACTTTGATCTTAGCCAAAAGGCCGAGAAGCGATGGAGACCTTCTTGTGATCATCCGCGACCTTATATAACCTGTCAGCTGGTGAGAATAACTTTCCAGTTATGTACACTGGCCTGTGTGAATAACTATATCACTATTTTCACCGATAACTAATTTTATTTTAATATTTGTAATAAGAAATTATAAATATATTTAAAAAAATGAAAATGACCACATTAAAACAAAAGGCAAAGAATATAACTATTAAAATCATATTTATTCGCTAACTACAAGCGCCCGGGGATTAAAATAATATCGATTAGCATTCAAATTTCAGTTCACCTTTTTTTCTTTTTTCCTTGATTATGATTCCGGCGTTTTAAAATAAATGCCATTTACCAAATCCATTGTAAGTATTCTGGTTCGTATTTGGTCTGGATTACTGTTGACCTAAGTGTTAGTGATTTTTTTTCCCCGATGCTACTAAAACATGGAAGTAAAGCTGATTTTTATTTTACTTTGTAAAACCAAATATCAACTCAGCAGCCAGCAGCTACTGTAATCATATTGGTAAATCTCGTTTCATTTCCATAATTCACATAGGCCTAACATTATCATTTATTTATTTCACGCCGTCTTAGAGGTACCTTCTCAATGAATTTTCCGTCGCAAATGCTTCGTTTAGCACTTCTAGTATATATGTGATGGCGGATGGAGGTATCGGAGCAGTGGAATCCGCAGGGATGGATGCAGAAATATTTTTGAGGTATTGTCGTTATCACTTTCCAGTGTAGTAAGTGTTGTTGCCTTTGTTGATATTTTGGCCACGACGCGCATCCCGATGCTTTTTTGTTTGTTTATTTTATGAGACAGGCGGACTCGGTGGCAAGAAATGTGAAGCTGTAGCCTACACTTCTTGGTTTTTGTGCACTACACCGATGTGTCTGCCAGCATAATTGTGGTTGTGGCAAGAACCACACAATATGGTGGCAACGGTGGCGGAAGTGGATCAGTAAAAACGCCACTGGAGGTTTGAGGTACTGGCTGGAGAGGCGAAGGTGCTTGCTCCCGATCTGAAGTTAGGTGCAAGGATGAGTGAGATGGCGGCCTCCATTAAACCAAAAGATATAACGACAGGTCCACAAGAGAGACGGAGAGAAAAAAATGAAGTGTGTGGAAGAACTGTAACATTATCCTCGTCAGCACCAATACAAACTGTAGCATTAAATATTGCACAAACGTGAAAAGTGCAACAGTGAATGTGGAGTAGGCCAATGCCACAAGAAGGTGAAAGAAAACGATTATGCACAGAACTGACCTGTGTAAGAAATGATTCCACACACGGTGTGACAAAGTGCGGGTTGAATTATACAGTTTTACAAAATTTTCAATAGCTTATGTGGTTCAGTAGAAGGTGTAAATCACCGATCACTTGACTTGTAGCCAGACGCCATAATCCCGTAGGGGTGATCGTACCGTATGTCTTTGAGTTAGTGGTTTTACGGGGCCGATTATGCAGAGAGGTTTATGAAAGCTGTGGCAAGAATTGAGGAGTTGGAAGATGCAGCCCAAAAGAACAGAGATGATTTAATGAAAGGAATGACATACACAGCAGTGAAAACGTTGTTGAGAAAGAATATAATGAAAGATGGAAGAATAATGTAGTGATGTTTAATCTGAGTGAAACTGAGGAAGACACTGCCACAGAAAAGGAAAGGGAAGGGACTGAAAAATGTAACTATATGATTCAGAACAGCTTAACGTTGGAGGATACTGAGTTGGAGAAAGTGATAAGATTGGGAAAGAAATCTGGCACCGAGACTACATCTGTGCTTGTAAAAATGATAAATGAAAATCAAAACCAAGCAGTGATAGGGCATGCAAGAAAGTTCAGAAGCTAAACTGATCCAGTGAAAAAAAAAGAGATGTCACCAGATATAAGAAAGACGGAAACAAGAAAATGACTATGAGACAATAAATGATCAAACAGGAAGTGGTGATGAAACCACAGAAAATAACAGTTAAATAACAGTAAAAATCAACATCTTGGTAGTGTAAGGAATGCAAGTTTTGAAGAACATGTAAAATTGAAGTTAATAAATGCACTGGAATATGCAAAAATAGCTACATGAATTGGAAACAAGAGTTAGTGAGTGATGTATTTTGCATCACTAAAACACAGTTGAAAATACAGAAACTAAAGACAAGTGAAAATATGTGTAAGATGGACTACGGTATGAAAAGTTTTACAGATGATGAAGCAGGAGGTCTTTTGTTGTGTAGAAAAAGTTGTCCTTTCAGTTTGGGGAAAATCAGTTCAGTAAATACAGAGATTTGTTGCTTGTTCAAGGAAAAACTGAGGAAGCACCCGTAGAAATAATTTTAGTTTCCTTATCAGTTGTGGATGCAACTCAAGAGTAGTTAAGAAAATAGAAATTTGTAAAATTGTTGGAAAAAAAAAAAAATAGTATTGCATATGTCCTGTATTAGCTATTGGGTGATATGAGTGGATATGATGACTTTATTTCTGAACAGTGATTGAGTGAAAATGAAAGAATAAAAAAACAGTACATTAAATGATAACCCAACTCGCCAAGGAACATATACATGGGGGAGAGGAGTGCAGAAGCGTGTGACATTGTACTAGTGAATGATAAAATTATGACATTTAAAGAAATTGACGACAAACAAAATATACTAGATATATCAGATCATGACCTTATTCAGGTAACAATGAAAATAAAGAGCAAAAATAAATGAGAAAAAATAACCAAAAGAAAATATACAACAAATACAAAGGTACTGGAAGAGTATATAGCTATGTTCACTATATGGATGGTGAGATAAAGGCAGAAAACAGTGTTTAAATTCTAGAACTGATGAATAATTTGATTAAAGGTGAAGACAAAGCCCTCTTTAAGAGTGTATAATAGAAAAATAAATGTATGTAATGGAATGAAAGAACAACCATGGATAAAGCATGACATAAGGATCATAGATTAAGAAGAAACTATAACAAGAGATGAAGGAGAGCGGGCTCAGAAGAAAAAAGAAATACTGTGTCATCTTTCTGTGGACTAAAGGCGAAAGGTACAAAAGATGATAAAAGACGAAATTTAGAAACCTGAAAATGACAGATGAAATCAAAGCAGATAAAACAAACGGAAGGGATATCCCAAAACAAATAAGGACAGGTGTTAAAAGTATTAATGAAAATTCTGTTTTATGATGACAGCATTCAGTTGATATGTGAGGAAGCAGAAAGACTGAGGAATACTGGACACAGATATTCGTACCCAAAACATGACAATAGAATATGTGAAAGTTGGAACACAAAGGAAAGACAAAAGTATAATACTTAACATAAAATTCCCATAGTATAGACTACTATTACCGAAACCGAAGTGACTCCCGGAAGAAAAGGTTGATAAATCAAGATCCCAGAAGGTGATAGTTACACCCAACTAAACGTGTACCAAAAAATGCTTTGATGAAGTTAAAAAAGAAAAAAATCAAGACGAGTTAAAACTAGAATCTATAAAGCCTTGCTAAATAGTGAAGATTTATGTAAAATTTTATGAGAATTTTACCTCTGTTGTGGTGAAGGCAGTAAAATGCATTACACTTGTAAAAACATAATAAAGATTTCAAAATGCCCCAAATACCGAAAAATCTAGAAATCCTACTGCCATGGCTGCAGATTCCCTCTCAAATCATCAAGGAAAGAGTCAAAAGGGAAGAGTCATGAAGGGGGATTAGGAGAAGGGTAGGATAGATACAAGGCAGAGATGGTGAAGCAGAAAATAATGGTAGTAGAGAGATTATTTTTTATTTTTTATTTTTTTACTGTTGCTTGTGAGCGTTCATCCTACAAACTCAGTGGCAGTCAGTGGGGCTCGAACCCATGTCAGGAGAGTCCTCTCAAACACGCAGCCAAACCAAACCGACCGATCCATGGAGCCGCCTGGAAGCGGGAGAAAGCTGCCCATCCCATCCCCCCCGTTCTATGACCATCCTAACCCACCTAGAGGACATACGGCATCATAAGTGTGTGGTGTGTGCTGCTTAATGTGTATTTGTTGTCTTGGTCAGGGCAGTGAAGAGGACATACGGCATCATAAGAAGAGTGTGGGCATCAGGATGGTGGTGTAGCCTGTGTGGCAACACAGTCTCAGCTGGCAGTGGACCCAGCCCCACCACTGGTTCTTTCCCCAGCATTGCCACTGACGCATCTCCCAGGCACACCCAGGATGCCCTGAGACACACCCAGCCCACCTTTGCACACCCAGGCCACCTTTGGACACCCAGGCCACACCAGGGATCAGTATTCAGCTTAACTCTCCAATATATCAAGCCACTCAGCACCCTCATATCCTAAACTCCAGTCTCTCAGGTCAGTAGGCTTAGTTCTGTATATTCAGTTTTTATCACAGATGCCGGGTAGTGTAGTGGTTATAACATCCCAGTTGGACTTACAAAGGAACCATATGTTTGGTTTATTGGCAGCACGGTCAGGCCTCGCTATACGTTTTTTTTATTTTATTTCAGTCACAATGTCATCAAGAGAAGTAGGCATCTCAATTTCTCATAAATATACTTGCCAGTAATAGCCAAGCCAAGGGCCCTACACCTTGAAGAGAATAATTAGGCTACCCACAGACTCACAGAAGAAACATTGGTTTAGTTTTATGGGCAGTACAGCCAGGCCTTTCTGTACATTTGTTGGCCGTGTACACTCATGTGCTGCTTAATGTCCATCTGCACAACGTCCATTCGCATTAACATCCGTGGACCCATAAGAATTTAATAGAAATAAAATTTTTTTAAAAAATCCGAAGAACGGGACATAGCGAGCGCATGTGAGTGCAAAGCAGTGTTGGTGCATCACTGATGGCCAGCCAGCATCCCAAAACAAAGCCATTACACTGCCGACTATGTTGTACACAGTACAGGTATACCCCAGTTTAACAATGCAGTTGGTTAAGTAAAAACCCATTGTTAGGTGGGGTATTGTATCTCAGGGAAGCTTTTACATGTAAAGGACAGGGATGTGTTTTTGAGCCTGGGGTTTCTCCCCCTGCCAAGCCCTAATCCCACCCAAATGAACTCAAAAACAAGTTTAAAGCCAATCTAAATGGCCTAACAGCTGCAAAAGAAGCTAACCTAAGTCTAACACCTGTAAATATCTCACTAAAACCAACAAATAAAATCTGAAAATTGTCAAATACAAGTCTGGAAAAAATCAGGCTTAGTAAACTGTACCCCAAACTGATAATGTTCATCCCACCTATGGCTAAAACACAGTAATCTAAGGCTAAAAACAGTTTATAAATCAACCTAAACACACAAAATTAGTCTAAAATATCATCAAAATTGGTAAAAAAAAAATAAAAACATCATTAAACTGGGGTTTGACCATCTTTAGGCGGGGTCTGGTGGTATTTCTACCGCCATTGTTAAGTGGGGGTATTGCATCTAGAGGTAGCTATCGTATATTGAGGTATACCTGTACATGCATTACCTAAACAGATACACTGCAATACTGTTGATATGTCTTAATATTTTTCTTTTTTTCCCTACTTACATAAAAGCATTAAAAAATATACCAAAAAACACTAAAAAGTATACTAACATGCAGTAAAAATTTTAGTGTAGCTACAACAGTGTCATCAACACCAGATCCAGGCAGCCGTGTCCAGTCACATGTTTACCGCTGCTTTTGAGTGTCCTTGCATATCCATGCATTAGGTTTATATAATATTATATACAGTATTGTATTATTGTCTTAATTTGGGCTTCTTGTACTGTACTGCACTTTAAAAATAATACTGTATATAGTACAGTATATACTATATACCTGTACATGTAGTACAATATACAGTATACAGTGCATAAGTTATGGTGGTTGCTTAATGTCCTATTTTTTATAAGGTGTTGTGGACGCTAAGCGGCACATGGCTGTATTAGGGAACTTCTTCCACTGACAAGAATACATGTACAATAATATACAGTTATATACAGTACAGTATATACCATATACCTGTACATATAGTACAGTATACAGCGCATAAGTTATGGTGGTTGCTTAGTATCCTATTTTTCATAAAGTTTTGTGGATGCACAGCGGTGTATGGATGTGTTAGGCAGCTTCCTCCACTGACAAGAATACAGGCCCAGCCATGAACTTGACTGGAAGAGGTTGGAAATCTTGTCAGGTTAAAACAAGCCTGCAGTAATACAACATTGGCCACAGGTGCTGAAGAGTAGGTAATGTGTCAGGCTGAGGGATGTTACCTGTACTTTGTTCTGTCTGTCTCTATCGCCAGATGCCTTAATCCTGTGAGGGGTGGCCACAAACAGATTCCCTCCATGTCGCCCTGTCCCCCGCCATTTCATTGCCCTCCCAACTCACATCCCCCTCTTTCATATACCTCTCCACTCCATCCCTCCATCTCATCCTCAGTCTTCCCTTCCCTCTCCCCCCAACCCCCATGCTGTGTGTGTTGTTAGAGAAGATTTGGAAATGGTGTATGACTGGTGTAATGGAAGGCTTTAGGGTTGTTTTCTAGTTGCAGTATGTTTATATGGATTAGCATCTTCTTAATATGGTTTTTGCCTGGCTCCATTTTACATATAAATCCATTTGACATAATGTCTTGAGAAACCTAACCCTTACTTAAGTAGGATACCATGGCCTGTATTTTTGTTGCTTAAGGAGTCTCCCAAACACCTTTTCCTAAGTGATTTATTTTACTTATTTCTCCTTGCTTTCCTCTTCTGCCATATTTAAATCATCCTAATATCACCATCTATCTATCTATCTATTGCCAGACGCCTCAGTCCTGTTTGGGGTGGCCACAAACAAATCGCCTCCAAGTCGCCCTGTCCCCCGCCATTTCACTGCCCTGCTCCCAACTCACACCCCCCTCTCTCATATACCTCTCCACCCCATCCCTCCATCTCATCCTCGGCCTCCCCCTCCCTCTTGCCCCCTCCACCTCACTCACATACATTCTCTTCGTCAGTCTTTCACCCTCCATCCTCTCCACATGGCCAAACCACCTCAGTGTGTTCCTCATAACACTTCCTATCACATCCACATCCACACCACAACGCTCCTTTATATCCTCATTCGTCAGCCTGTCTCTCCATGTGACTCCACAGGCTCCTCTTAAATAACTCATTTCCACTGCTCTCACTCTTGACTTGTGTCCTTCCAACAACGTCCAAGCTTCACTTCCGTACGTTAGAGTTGGTATCACAATACTGTCATGTAGTAACTTTTTCACTTCCATGCTCACTTCCCTGTTTCTTATCACTGCGTTCAAAGAACCAGCAACCTTTCTTCCCTGCTGTACCCTTTCAAGCACTTCACCCTCCAAACCTCCATCCTTACTCATCACACTACCCAAGTACTTAAACGTACTCACATTTTCCAACTCCTCACCATCCAACCTTGCTGTACATTCACTGACTTCACCTCTCTCAAAGACCATCACTTTACTCTTCCCTACATTCACCTTCAGATTCCGTTTCTTACACACTCTCCCAAACTCATCCACCAAGCCTTGCAGCTCCCCTTCGTCTTCACTCAACAACACAGTATCATCTGCAAACAACAGTACAGGGAGTTTCCAAACACTGTCCTCTCTCACCAGGGCCACTCCAACATCCACTACCCTACCTTGTACCTCTTTTATTACCCCATCCATGTACAGATTGAACAACCATGGAGACATGACACATCCCTGTTTCAACCCAACTTTCAAAGAGAAAAATTCACTCAGTTCACCATCCACACGCACTGCAGCCTTCGCACCATCGTACATACTCTTCACAGCATTCAGCAACTTCCCATCTACTCCATATATTCTTAACACTTTCCACAATCCTTGTCTATCCACCCTGTCATATGCTTTCTCCAAATCCATGAAAGCCGCATACAACTTCTTTCCCTTCTCTAGAAACTTTTCCACTAAAGATCTAAGAATGAATATCTGATCTACACAACCTCTTCCCTTCCTAAAGCCTCCCTGTTCTTCTCCAACTAATTTCTCTGTTCTTTCTCTAACTCTGTCATTAAAAATCCATATAAATCCATTTGACATAATGTCTTGAGAAACCCAACCCTTACTTAAGTGTGATGCCATGGCCTGTATTTTTGTTGCTTAAGGAGTCTCCTAAATACCTCTTCCTAAGTGATTTATTTACTTATTTCTCCTTGCTTTCCTCTTCTGCCATATTTAAATCATCCTAATATCACCATACTCTCCATAAATAGTGTAAAAAATTACATTAACCAGCCATATCCAAAAACAAACCACCAAGGAAGAGGTGTTGGGGAGCCTGTATGTACAGTGTAATATTGTGTTGACAGATGGAGTGGCCAGCTGGCTGTGGCCTGCTTTGTGGCTGAACTGACAGTGTGGTTCAACTTGCCCCACCACACACCACTATCACCACCACACACCACCATCACCACCACTCACCACCATCACCACAAAAATGGACTGTACCAGGTTAGAGCCTTAACACCAGCCATGCATTGATTAAGTCTGTACAGTATTGTGAGTGGCATAGCAGGCTTCATAATGCCTATTCCTCAGTTATTTACCTGGCATATTGTACCCTAACACTCCTTCATATGCTGTTTACATTTTTTAAATATAGAAATGGTTTGTATCATTATTAGTGTTGTGATGAGGAGGGGTAGACTGAGGTGGTTTGGGCATGTTGAGGGGATGGAGGATGACATCTGGGTGCGGAAGGCGAGAAGTGTGAATGTCGGGGGTTGGGTTGCACGAGGCAGACCTAAGAAGACCTGGGATGAGGTCATAGAGTGTGACCTCAGAGGCAAGGAACTGAATAGGGAGGCTGCCAGAGATTGAGCAGTGTGGAGTGAGGTAACCAAGGCCAACGCATGGAAGCATGTTAGAGCCTTTATAAACGATATGATGCGAATGATACAAAGATTAACGGAGGAAGGATTTTTTTTTTTTTTTTTTTTTTAATAAATTCCATATACCAGATTACAGGTGTCCTGTATTCATAAAAAATCTGCAACAGTTAGAGACTACAACTCTAGGAGTGAATGATAGATAGACAGAATATTGTAGAGGTGGATGATAGATAGACAGATTAGTACATTATGGGAGTGGATGATAGCTAGACAGAATATTGTAGAGGTGGATGATAGATAGACAGATGAGTATTTTATAGGAGTGGATGATAGATAAACAGATTAGTATTTTATGGGAGTGGATGATAAATAGACAGTAGGATATATAGGGGCAGATGATAGATAAATAGATAGCTCAGTAATATAGAATTTAATTTTTCAGACTGAACTGGAATTTACTGAGCCTGGCCTGCCCATCCATCAGCTTGTGGATGGACCTGAGAGACTGGCCGACAGTGGCTGACATACGGTTCCTTCACACCTCAGAGACACAGTGCTTGGGGGTCATGCCATCCTTGATTTATCAGGCACCCACATCAGCTAATATCTCTGACTGGGGTAAAGGTAATCTTATTGTTTTTAAGGCATCAAAAACTCATTTCTTACATCTATCAGCCAAATAGAATCTTCCACAGGTGTACCCTCTAATATTTGACAGTATCGAGCATAATCCTGCATCATCTTTAAACATACGCGCGGTTTCATTCATTCGGGCTTTATCTTGGAAAGAACATATTACTGGTACCTCTCTTGTAAGATTTGCTTGCAAGAGATTAGGTGTGCTAAGCCAACTTGTACCTTCTTTACCCCTGCACAGTTGTTGACTTTATACACGGGTTTTATTCACCCCTTTGTAGAGTACAACTCTTAGCTGTGGGGAGGCTCCCCACATACAGCTCTTCTCAGTAGGGTGGAGCCAAAGCCTTTTCATCCAATTAACTCTCCTCCTCTTACTGGCTCTCTTCAACCTCTGTCTCTTCACTGCACTGTTGCTCCTTTTTCTCTTTTCTGTCACTACTTCATTGGTCACCTCATCCCTGATCTGTCTGCTTGCATCCCTCCACCTCTACAATGAGCATGTAGCACCCATCTAGCAACAAAATCTCATCCCATTTCTGTCAAGCTCTCTAATGTAGGAGTTAACTGTTACTCCCAGTCCTTCATTTATGCAACAGGTCAACTCTGGAACTTTCTCTGTCTGTACTGCCTACTGCCTATGATCTCCAGTCTTTCAAGCACAGTGTGTCCAGGCATCTCAGAATGTACCATACAGATCTAAAATTTAGCTGTCTGTTGTCTTGTGTTTGTTTTTTCTTGGAGGGAGCAGTTTGTGGCCTCCTGGCCTTTGGTTCCTTGCATAAAAAAAAAATAAAATGCTCCCTCCAGTGCATCAGGAGGCTTACCTTAACCCTTCTTTGGAGCTGTGGTCAATTTGTCTTCTGTATATCTAACCCTCTTATGCTTAGGACAAGTTTAGGATTTTGTTCACCTGATGTTTGATGATTATATTCTGTTGAGTATTGAAGATTAGTCAGTATTCCCGTTGGTTAAGGAAGCTCCCTAACACCTCTTCCTAAGTGATTTATTTTGCCTATTACATCTTACGGTCCTCTTCTGTATTAAATTCTTTCAGTATTACCATACTGTGCATAGCCTAAAGCTCTCTCACATCTCTTCCTAAGCAGTTCATTTTGTTTATTACACCATACTCTCCTCTTCTGTGTTGCATAAATTCTTCTAGTAGCTATCACCATACTCAGCATCAAGGTACCTAACATCTCTTCCAAAGTAATTTATTTTGTTTATAACACCTTACTGTCCTCTTCTTTGTTACAAAAATCCCATCATTACCACCATACTTTATAAATAACCCACAAAAGGTTATCGACCAGCTATATCCCAAAATAAATTACTAAGGCAGACGAGTTGGGGAGCTTCCATAGCTAACCAACAAGAATACGAACCTAAGGTGTGAGGAATTAGTTGGAGAAGAACAGAGAGGTGTTAGGAAGGGAAGAGGTTGTGTAGATCAGATATTCATTCTTAGGTCTTTAGTGGAAAAGTTTCTAGAGAAGGGAAAGAAGTTGTATGCAGCCCTCATGCATTTGGAGAAGGCATATGACAGGGTGGATAGACAAGGACTATGGAAAGTACAGTATTAAGAATATATGGAGTAGATGGGAAGTTGTTGAATGCTGTGAAGAGTAAGTATGAGGGTGCTAAGGCTGCAGTGCATGTGGATAGTGAACTAAGTGAATTTTTCTATTTGAAGTTTGGGTTGAAACAGGGATGTGTAATGTCTCCATGGTTGTTCAGTCTGTATATAGATGGGGTTATAAAAGAGGTACAGGGTAGGACAGTGGATATTGTTGTTGGTCTGTTAAGTATGATTCAAACCATTGTAGCGTTGTACCTCTTATCCCATAATGTTGAAGCTTAGAGAGGAGGATATGGCGATCAGCTGTATCAAAAGCTTTTGATAAATCAGGAAATATGGCCATAGTAAAGTCTTTGTCATCCATTGCATTTATAATATCATTAGTAAGTGTCAGAAGTGCTGTCTCAGTTCTGTTATTACGAAAACCAAATTGGGAGTTACAAATGATGGTATTGTAAGTACAAAATTCATCAGGTTTATTATAAAATAATTTCTCTAATATTTTGCTCAGTGCTGGCAAAACTGACTCTGGCCGATAGTTACTCATTAATTTTGTATCACCTGATTTGTAAATGGGGATAACTTTGGCAATTTTTAGCTTTTCTGGGAAGATTGCTGATAGTAGAGTTACATAGATGCAGAATGATAGGAATAATAATCGAGGCAACTTCCTCAATAATGCTCATAGGGATATCATCATACCCAGGTGCTGGAATTTTAAACTGCTGGAAGATATTAAGAATTTCACCTTATGAAGTGAGAGGGAGTGTTAGATCATTTGTGTTTCTGTTTCCAAGATACATGTAAAAGTTGGTGGGTGGTGCTGTGATTGTTTGTGCCATATCTTTCCCTGTATTTATAAAATAATTGTAAATGGTCCCTGAGTAACAGGAAACTATTTGGCTTGTCACTCAGTGTAAAGCTACATCAAGTGGAAGGAAGAGTACTAATTAGTGGTGGCACAGATGAGAGAAATAGGAAGAGACGAGGACAGACACAGAAAAAGAATGGTAGACATTAGGGAAGAAGTAGGCAGCACTGCATCAAATGAGTGGATGATGGGCACCCCCACCTACTACCATGTTTAGCGTAATGTAACAAAATAGCAGCAGAGTTACATGGTGTACAAAATGAACTATATTTATCATTATGTATCAGATGAAATGTATGCAGTGTTGGTTGTGTGTTTGTGTTTGGATGTAGGTATTTGTATATGATTCGCCCTGTGGTTGCATTGACAGGCCCACCACAACATACTGGCAGGGCCTGGCTGGTGCTGGCCTCAGGTTGGCTGAGTCAAGTAATAACCAGGCCTTTGATGTACTATGGAAGTACACCACTATGTTCACAGACTTCACTAAGAGGTAAATTTCAGTGGGATGAGATGGAGTGGAGAGGTATTTGAGAGAGGGGTGTGTGAACTGGGAGCAAGGCAGTGAAATGGTGGGGAACAGGGTGACATGGAGGCGATTTGTTTGTGGCCACCCGTTACGAGATTGAGGTGTCAGGCAATAGATAGATATATGGATTTATTTAATTTAGCTGTGTAGCTTTAGATGATGAGTTTTCTTGTGAGTAGTAGTAGTAGTTCTAGCCCCAGGTTCTTCTGAAATGTGAACCCAGTGGACTGCAGACTTAAGTTCCCTTTCTACAGTCCACCATCCTCATTTTGAGAGGATAAGGAAGTAGTTGAAGGACGATTCTATAACCAGGCCTTTGAGCCACCCAGATCACATGAAGGCATCCTTCTTTAGTGCCTTGCTTGTGTATTAGCTGGAGTAATTACACATGTTAGCTGTTTGAGCCCCCTCCACAAATACTCATCATTACTCTCTTCACAAGTCCATCCATCCATCACAAGTCATTTTTTATTATTAATGAGTGAGAAAGGATGACATAGACCAGCTAACAGATATATCATTTTCTCAGGAGTGTTACCGAGCTGGCAGGACAACCAACTTTGTAAACCTGTCTGAACACATCCCTACTGGCAGTGTCCCTGGTGATGGCTGGTACTGTCCCTGTCTCAACACATCCCTACTGGCACTGTCCCTGGTGATGGCTGGTACTGTCCCTGTCTGAACACATCCCTACTGGCACTGTCCCTGGTGATGGCTGGTGCGGGTGATCTGGATGTTGTGCCTGTCATCCGACGTCTCCGGTCAGGCGGTGGTCCTGCTACTTCTGCTGTTGGGTTAGTGTTACTAATGTAATGAGTTGTGTGGCCTTAACCCCCTTGATCTTGAGGATATGTTGGCTACAGATAATTTTATTCATGTTAGGAGAGATGGCCAAAGAGCAGCAATCTGGTAAACAAGGCTGACTAATGCAAGAATGGAATATTTGAAAATATAAGTAAAATTTGTATATGTAGTTGGCATCACCAGTGGATTGGGGCCAGAAGATGTGAAATCTTGAAAGAATTGATGCATAATCCAGTTTGGGTGCACTCAGTTAATTGATTAGAGGATAGAGCCTTGTTTAGATATACAGTGTTTGGCTAGCACATAGAGCCTTGTTTAGATATACAGTGTTTGGCTAGCACATAGAGCCTTGTTTAGGTATACAGTATTTTGGCTAGCACATAGAGCCTTGTTTAGATATGCAGTAAAATATTTTGGCTAGCACATAGAGCCTTGTTTAGATATACAGTATTTTGGCTAGCACATAGAGCCTTGTTTAGATATACAGTGTTTGGCTAGCACATAGAGCCTTGTTTAGATATGCAGTAAAATATTTTGGCTAGCACATAGAGCCTTGTTTAGGTATACAGTATTTTGGCTAGCACATAGAGCCTTGTTTAGGTATACAGTATTCTGGCTAACACATGAGCCTTGTTTAAATGTACATTATTTTTGGCTACCACATAGAGCTTTGTTTAGATATTAGTGTTTTGGCTGCCACTAAACTTAACCCTGACAGTCAAAGGGTCAACTTGCAAACCCATTCTTCTCTTCCTTTCAGGTATGGCTGCCACCTGGTAATTCACCTGGCCCTGGGGTTGCTGTTCCTTGGTGGTGGGAGGTTCAGCCTGGCCACCACCAACATGGCCGTGGCTTCCCTCCTCATGGCCTGCCTCCCCAAGTTGGCCACACACTCCAGCAACTGCTGCTGCCTCCAGGTCACACCACTGACTTTGTTACATATTTCAAAGGCTTCATTGATGTGTGAAATAATGGGCAGTGTTGTGGATGGCATTCTTAGCACCTCATCGTTAGCAGTTTGTTCCATACTCCATATTAACACAGGTGCTGTACAGGGATGCCTTTGTGTGGTGGTACTAATATAACTGGTCTGTTCAACTGCCAGGTTATGCAAACTTCTCTCACCTCCCTCCCTGTTTACCAAAAGGAGGATGGTGGACTACTGAAGAAGAGGTACTTTAACCTGCAGTCCACAGGGTTTATATTTCAGATGAAATTGGGACTGCCACTACACTGCCTTAACATTCTCATTTATGATAAATTATATTGACGCAGTTGTATCAGTAACACAAAGATATTGAGGTGAGGTGTAATATGCAGAAGCCATCCATCCATCATCCAATCCTGTGTTGCCCCATGAGGAGCATAGGAGCCTGGGGCTAGGCAAGTTGTTCTTGACATTAAAGATGAGTGACCAGCTTCACGCATCCGTGAGTGGCATTATGTGAGCAATAAACCCCAACCACCCCTTAGATATAAACCTACCTAGGCTCAGTCTGATTGGAGCACCTTAATTACCCACTAAACCACCAGGCACCATAGTTTGGTTATATGGTTACTCCCCAGTGTAGTAAATGGTTTCCTGGTGTACAGGAAACCATTTGGCTTGTCACTCAGTGTAGAGTCACCCATAGGCAGAAGAAAGAGGAAAGAATGAAGGAAAGAAAGGCATAAGAGGGAGTATGCAGAAGCAGTCTCAGATTTTTCTTTCAACATTGTCCAACTACTGTTCTGAAGCAGTTAGCTGGTTTTGGCATATGACTGTGCTTTCAGTCCATTGAAAACATTACCTGTACCCTGCCCCACCTTTATGTATGTGTGGATGCCTATGTCTGTGAGGTTTAGTCAGGACTCAGTGGGCTAGAATAGTGCGTGAATGAATGTTTGTGTTTCATTTACTTGGCCAGACACTTTATTTATTCATTTATTTTTTACTCATCCCTTACAGGAATGGGAAAGAGGTATAAATGATGATGGTGATTCTTCTGTGTTATCTGTGTGTGTTGGCCGCTGAGCCTTGACTGGTCATACTGGTAGATGTTGACACAGGTCGCCTTTGTCAGGTCAAGGTGATGGTTGGGTGAGTCACACCATCATGTCACTTACAATATTCCCTCTTTCCATTATTTCTAAATCCCTCATTACCTGTTGTACTTTTCTTTTTCCATAATTCTGAATCCTATCTTGCCCCCATTTGCAATTTGCCATATTTCTGGACCCTACCTAACCCCCATTTGCTATTTTCCATATTTCTGGACCCTACCTAACCCCCATTTACTATTTTCCATGTTTCAGGACCCTACGGTACCCCTGTTTGCTATTTTCCCTATTTCTGGATCCTGCCTTACCCCCTTGCATATTCAGTCTGTACAGTTCCTCATCTATTTCCTATCCTTATGTGAAAATCTCGTATGTACTTTTATGCAAACTTTATTAATAATCTTGATGTTCATTCATGGTAATAATCTTGGTGTTCATTCATATATTTTTTTCCTAATGTGAATATCTTGTATGTACAGTAATCCCTCCACTATCTGACGTAATAGAGCCAAAGGCACGTCCGGAAAGTGGTCCTGTCCGGATAGTGGGCACCAGCCTCCTGGACTGGTACTTATGGACCCTAACCCAGCCTAACTTTGAAAGCCACCTAAATAACTCCCTACCGGACATGCATAGCACCTATTTAAACCTATGTAAGACCCTGTTCACACCAATAATGGACATAAAGCTTGAAATAAATGAAAAGGAACCAAAGAATGAGGAATTAGAAGTGACTGTACCTCAGCCAGGGTAATTACAGCACGTTTGTGGCTGCCTTTCTAAGGTTTTGGCAGTGGTGAAAATGCTCTTGAAGCACATACAGTAATCCAGTGTTGTGCTGCACTTAATTCTTTGCACTGTGAGTTATAATTGTTTAACACTGCACATTGTTCTTAACTGCACCAATGCAGTTCTAACCGCCAGTTTAAACTGCCAATTTGCACTCCACAGTTGATCCTTTGCACTCTAAGTTCTAATTTCTTAACACTGCACAACACTGTAAATTCCCATGTGGTCTAGAGGCGAGGTATTGCAGTATATTCACTGTTTATTCACAAAAAACTAGCACATGTGGCTTCCAGTGCGATAAGCATCTATTCACAATCGAAGTTAGGGAGTAACTGTTGATGTCAGAGAAACAGAGTTACCAGATCGCAACGACCACATTACCAATCTCCTCAACTTTCATTACCAAATTTAACTTTTCATTACCAAATTCGTAAAGCTAGCATTTATTCTTCACTAATTATATATACAAGTGGAAATACATGTAATCACTCTCCTTATAATTAACAGCATGTTGATTATTTTCATGCTATGTAGGGTAGCAGGTTAATCAAAGTGAGCAAACAATCCACCATCTCCATCCTGTGTATCCTCATACATGTGAAAAATCCGTTTGGTAATGCATTATTCTGATTCATTACCAAACGAATTTTTCATTACCAAATTGGCCCACATTTGGTAATGAAAAATAACAAACTGCAACCCTGACAGGGAAGGAGGGAGGGGGGAGGGGGAAGGGGGGAGGAAGGAAGGGGTGAAGGGGCCATGGTGTAAGCAACTGTTTGACGCCGCGCGGCAATTTCAAATTACGGGTGGGAAAAAATTCGGATTTTGGGGGGATTTTTTTCTTTTTTTGGCCATTTTTCGGTCCCGATGGTCCAGGCCCACAATGTCTGGTAAGTGGGGATGTCCGGAAAGTGGGCGTCCAGAAAGTACAGGGATTACTGTACTTGTATGCATCGCTTTAATACTTTCATTGACACTTCAGTTTAGTTATTTAACTTAATGGCTGAATAAGAGTTGGGATGAATTGATGTAGTTATTTATTTATATGTCATACACTATATCTTTCCCAACGCCTCCAGAGCTGTGTACGGAGGGCAGTGGCTGCTCTGCTCAGCTGGTGCATGCACAAGTTGGAGGATCATCACCCTCATCGTCAGCGGCGTCAGCCAATACGTCATCCTGGTCATCAACCAAACCATCTTCAGCATCATCCAGGTCACTGGGGTCATCTGAAGGCTGCAGCAATGAGAGGAGAGAAGAGGACAATGAAAATGGGTTCACTGCAGCACTTGTGACAATTGTATACAAGTACCTGTCTGTTGGAATGCCCCAGGCCGTACCCAACCCCCTGGCAGCACTACAGGTGATATTTACTATAATTTGTCAGTGTAATTGTTATATTTTATCAGTGTAATTATTATATACCATACAAGTACCTGTCTGTTGGAATGCCCCAGTCCGTACCCAACTGGCTGGCAGCACTACAGGTGATATTTATTATATTGTCTGTGTAGTGCACAAATCCTGCACCAGCATCACACAACACATGTAGTAGTGTCCTAAAGCACATCTGCAATGCGAACCCAGTGAACTGTGGGCTGCAGCTGCCCTCCTCAGTTCACCATCCACTTTTCTGGGGATAGGGAGGGAGCTGAGGAATGTTTGTCAAATCTGGCAGTGGAACTGCCCAGTACACCACATGAAGGCATCCCTCTTTATATACTTTACTAAGCTTAAATTGTTTGTAAAACGGCGTGTGTACTACATCTGTCTTCACTCAGTGTAAACAAACACTTCATATGGAAGTCATTTAGATGGAATATCAGAGTAACCAAAACTAAACCATTTCTTAGTAAACTTAGGGAGGTTTGTTCATGCTATTACTTGGGTAGGGACCATTATAAATACTTGCCAGTGTACAATATCACCTCAGACATTACAACAGTTGAGACAGAATTAAGATATCAAGTATCCTGGATTTTTGTAACATGTTAGGAATAGTTTTCTGTGAACTGGTGGGTTAATCAAGGGCATAAATTGCTAGCCATGTGGGGAGGGTGAAGAATGAGAGACTGGTTAGGACAGTGTGTGTGTGTGCATGAGGTGGAGGGGGAGACCAGGAGCAAGATGGGAGGATGAACTGGAAAGATAAATGAGAGAGGAGGATATGAGTTAAGGGGAGGGCAGCCAAAGGACAGGGCAATGTGGAAGCAGTTTGTTTTTGGTCACCCCATACAGGATTAAGGCTTCTGGCAATAGTGATATAAATTATTCCTATGTATTGCCAGCAGCATTAATCCTTTAAGGGTTACTTCACTTGTGTTTATAATTGTTGTATGCAGTCAGTAGCCAGAGTCAGGAGTTTGAGGATGTGGTTTCAATTCCAATAGCTTTTCTTGGGATCATTATGCAACCATTACAATAGGTAGCATTATTATATGTCATATGTTAATTTTGTTTGTGTGTTTTAGATATAACTAACCCCCCTTCTTGTATAAAACTGCCTCATATATAGCATAATAGGTGTATGTTGGTGGTGGTTATATACCCAGTCCCCATTTTTCCCATAGGTTATGTAATCTTTCATGTGAGCAAATTTCCATAAACATAAGTACTCTTAACATCAGGAGCCCTTTTGTATTAGGGTTTTGTATGAGTAACCACAGTGTCATTTTGAGTAGTGCATGTGTGGATGGTAGAGAAAAAGTTGAGTGGCACCTTTAATACGTAGGTGTTACAGGATTTAAGAAATGCTAAAGGGAAGATGATTAACCAGGTTGTACTTATAAGGTGGAGCCGTTATTTCATTGTTTGGTGATATGTTAATAACTGGCATATGTTACTGGGTCTGCTGTTTGATTGTTATACTCTCTTTCTGGTGGGGAGGTGGGGTGGGATCCTACCTCATCCCTTTTCTCTGGTAGGATTTGGGGGAGAAATATTGGGATGCTTTGTATGAACAGGCAGTCTGGTGGTGTGTCAGACCTCTGAAGCTTTTATATCTACCCAAGCAGAATCAAGTCGTCTGTATATAGCAGGATTATACAGTACTGAAAATCAATGTAATTGCAGAGGAGTTAGTGACTCGTTCTCCCATGGGGCATTCGGCAAGTATCAAATCTGAGCCAGTGAGCAGGATTGTTAGTGTGGCAGGCAAAACTGATCAGCCAAGCCTCCCACTTCCTCCACCCTGCCACCCCTCATCCCCTGGCCTGCCCATCATCCTCTGTGGAGGGGCAGCAGCAACACACAAGGCCTCTAGTGTTGCCCAAACAAGCACTGTCTCTTGGTAAATGCCTCCAGTCACTCACCAATACCTGGATGATGCAAGGTTAGTCATATCTGCCTGTGTTTGCTGTCATTTTATGCATTTACCTTTGTTTGTATGTGTCCAGCTGTGTATTTATCACAAGGTAACAAAACCACTGATTTCTGGATGATGCATAGTTTGTCAGGTGGATTTATATTACTGACAAATCTGGCATGTAATTTTTGGCTTAGTTTTTATTTACTCTGAAAATAGAAAGTTATTCTGGAAAGAGGTGTGGAAATGTAGAAGTGAAAGCGGTAAGAAATGGGATGGTGTGAAGGATGCAGGTGGTAGATTATTAACCCATGGAGATGAAGTAAGGACCAGATGGAAAGAATATTTTGAAAGCCTGATGAATGGGGATAGAGAGAGCAGAGCAGCTGTAAACATGATTGGTTTTGGGGGTGTGCAGAGAAGGAATGCAGTGCCAGGAGACGTGACACTCACACAGGTGAAGAGTGCTGTGAAGCAGCTGAAAAATGGGAAAGCAGCTGGGGTTGATGAGGGGTATGTGGAGATGCTTAAATGTAGTGGAGAGAATGGAATGAAGTGCTTGTTGGGGATGTGTAAGATGGCATGGATGAGTGAAACTGTGCCTGCAGAGTGGAAAAAGGCTGTGATTGTACCCCTGTACAAAAATAAAGGTGAACGAAGTGAGTGCAAAAATTATCGTGGCGTAAGCTTACTGAGTGTGGTAGGGAAGGTATATGGAAGAATTATTATAGAGAAAGTAAGAGAGATATCGGAAGTCCTAGTGAGTGATGAACAAGGTGGCTTTAGGAGTAGCAGAGGATGTGTGGACCAAATATTTGCAGTGAGACAGAAAGTAGAGAAGGCTTGTGAGAAGGACCATAAGGTGTTTATGGCATTCATGGATCTGGAAAAAGCATATGACAAAGTGGACAGAGAAGGATTGTGGAAAGGTTTGCGCATGTATGGTGTAGAGGGTAAGCTGTTAGGTGCTGTCAAGAGTTTTTATGATGGTAGTGAAGCATGTGTCAGGGTTAATGGGCATATAAGTGAATGGTTCACAATCAGTGTGGGCATGTGACAAGGTTGTGTGATGTCCCCATGGTTGTTCAATGTATATATGGATGGGGTGATGGGAGAAGTGAAAACACAAGTAATGTAGAGAGGGATGACATTGGTAATGAATGGTGATGGATGGAATATCTCAAATTTGTTGTATGCTGACGATGCAGTACTGCTTGCAAGTACTGGACAAGAGCTTGGTAGGCTAGTGCAGAGTTTTGCTGATGTCTGTAAGCGTCGTTCCTTGAGAGTAAATGTAGAAAAGAGTAAAGTGATGGTTATTGAGAGAAGGTGACTCCCAGTGTGATGTCACAGTGAATGGAGAGAGACTGGAATTGGTGAGAGAGTTCAAATACCTGGGTACAGTGATAGAAAAGAGAGGAAAATATGCAAAGGAAGTTGAAAGTAGAGTGACACAAGGAAGAAAAGTAGCTGGTGCAATGAAGGCCTTGATAAGAAACAGAGACTTGAGTGTTGCAGCTGCACGAGAATTACATGGAGTGTTAGTGCCAACTTTAACATATGGATGTGAGACGATGGTGTGGCATGAAAATGAAAAGTCAAGAGTAAGAGCAGTGGAGATGGGACTGCTGAGGAATGTATGTGGAGTACAGAGGGTGGATAGGATATGAAATAATGTGATTCGTGAAAGATGTGGAGTGAGGAAGTCGGTGGACACCAGAATTGAAGAGAGTGTGCTGAGATGGTATGGTCATGTGGAGAGAATGGATAACAATAGAGTGGTGAAGAAGGTATATCTGAGCGAATTCGAAGGAGGGAGGAGGCGAGGTAGGCCAAGGAGAAGGTGGAGAGATATGGTGGATGAATGTGTGAGGAAGAGAGGTTTGGAAGTCGGTGAGGCTAGGGAACTGACAGGAGATCGAGCTGGCTGGATGAATTTTGTGAGGAGATGTGCATGATCAGGGATTTTTGGCACCCCTTTTTAACGTGGCAGCGTCTGGATTGACTCTGTCGGATACGATATGTGAAGCTACAGCACGTGGTGAATGTTTTTGGCGTATCCGATAGAGCCAGGATTCCGGGGGTTGAATGATGAGTGAACGGAAGCGTGGCCTATTGGATTGGGCAATTTTGGGCTGTCTGGACATTGCTACTCCTCACCCTGCCCTTGGGTGGGAAAGGAGGTCCAGATGATGATGATGATTTATTATTATTGTCATTATTATACACCGGGTAAATGTGTTTTCTTAATTGGTTTATATATATAGTTTTTATTCTTTACCTCCAGCCAAGATATCAAGGGATGTAACTGGAGGAGTTAAATATGGATTTCAGACACTTCATCACTAGAGGTTCATATAATGCTGAAGTAAATAATCAGGCAATAGTGAGTGTATAATTAAAGAAACTACTGAAGTTTAACCTTTTGTGCTTTGGACCCATTAAACCTTTCAGTATGATGATGTATATTTAAAATTCATTCTTCTAACAATTTTATAGAATTGTGATGAACCACGTACAGCCAAGATGCAAGTTTATCTATCTATCTATTGCCAGACGCCATAATCCCTTACGGGGTGGCCATTTGACTCTGAGTTATTTGTTTTACAGGGAGGGGCTCTAACCCTCCACCAACCCACTTGACACGTAGGGAGCACGTGTGGTTTGGTTATATGGTTACCACCCAGCATTGTAAATGGTTTCTTGGCTTACAGGAAACCATTTGGCTTGTCACTCAATGTAAAGCCACCTGTAATGGAAAGAAAAGGAATAAGAAGTGACAGGAAAGATGGGAGAAATAGGAAGAGAGGAGGGCAGGCACAGAAAAAGAATGATAAAGGCTAAGGAAGAAGTAGGCAGCACTACATCAAGTGAGTGGATGATGGTTGCCACCACCTACCAGTACTCTCTTAAAAAAATACAGTAAATTTAAACTGTCTGTGGATAATGTTTTGTGATTTGGACCTAAACCTTTCAGTATGATACTGGTGTAATTTTTATTTATTTTTAAAATTTCTCTTAACAAATTTATCGAACTGGGATGACTTCCTGTAGCCAAGACACTGATAGTACTCTCTTCAAAGTAAAATACAATTAATGTTAATTGTCTGTGGAGAATGAAAATAAATACTTTAAAGACCTCATACTGAAAGGGCCAGATATTTGGTAATATTTTATTGGTACCCACATAATGAAAAATTTTTATCGGCTGATCTTAGGATTGAAACTTCTTTACTGGTAACTTTTCCCTAAACAGCTTTCATTACTCTTCCTCCCTCAGTGCCAGCCTCTTCCTCCTCCTCCTCCTCTCTTAATGCTAGCCCCCCCTTTCTCTCTCTCTCTTCCCCCAGTGTTAGTAATTTCCATCTCATCCCTTTCTCAGTGCCAGCCCCTTTCTCCCCTCTCCTCCACCACCACCCTCTATCTTCACAGAGGCTTATCCACCCCCCCCCCCATCTCTCATTTGCAGCCTTCTCCTCATCCCCCTCCTTTCTCAGTGCACTTCCCTTACTCCTCATTGCCTCCTTTCTCAGTGCACTTTCCTTACACCTTGCTCCCTCCTTAGTCCCCTGTCCCTTACACCTAGATTCCTCCTTTCTCGGTGCACTTCCCCTACACCTCCTTCTCCCTCCCTCCCTCTCATTTGTAACCCTCTATTCCTCCTTCCCTTCATTTCACAGTGCCCACCCCTTTCTGTCTCTCTCTCTCTCTCTGCCAGCTCCTTATTCCTCCTCCTTTCCGTCTCAATGCCAGTCCTTTCCTCTTCCTCTCCATCTCTGTGTCAGCCTCTTCCTTCTCCATTGTGTGTGTGTGCCAGCTCAGTACTCCTCCTCCTTTCCTTCTATCACATTGCCAACCCCTTCTTCCCCCATTCTCCTCTCTCAGTGCCAGCTCCCCTCCCACCTTTTCTCATTATGCCAACCTCTTCCTCCACTTCCATTTCATTCTCATCTTCTCTCTTAGTTCTAGCCTCCTCCTCCTTCCTTACTGCCAACACTTCCCTTATTCAAGAAAGAGCAACTGGTCACATGCTTCGTAATCTAGCCTGGACTAAGGTGTGTAGACCCAGGTACGTGTGCTCCTGATGGGGCACTGAAGGGTTGTATAATGGTTGGAGGAGTGGTTTTTAACAATTTATTATTATTTTTAACCAATTTTGTTCTGATCCCATTCACAACAGAGGTGCAAGGACAAGTGATTAGCTACGATAAGGGTGAGACGGACTGCCAGTTGACACCTAAGTGTGCCTTCATACTCACCCTTCTTGATGCCCAAGGTAATTATTGTATTGAAGGTTACAGTTGTTTTTATTTTACATAAAATACATTTTATGTCCACTTGATTAAAAATTATCTTATTCCTTCATCATTTGTCTAGTTTGTGAAAAGTGAAACATTGGTAGTAATGGTGGTTGTATTTATCATTTAAAAAATTATAGTATAATAGTGGAAGGTGGGGGTGCAGTCACCCTCTTTCCCATCCCCCCTTTTCTCTATCCCCACCCCTTCCCCCTCCTTCCATTTGATAGTGACCCCATCTCTTCCCCCACACAGTGTAGTGCCGCCCCCCACCTCTGTGCTCTGCTTGATGTAGTCATCCTCCTCCCTTGATGCATCCCCATCTCCCCCTCTCTTTGATGTCCCCATCCTCACCCCCCCCCCTATCTACTTGTAGTCCCCATCCCCTCTCTCTCTCTACTTCATGTTGTCCCCATCCTTCCCTGTCTCCTATGTAGTGCCCCTGAGTGACAAGTGAAATGGTTTGCTACATCCCAAAGCATTTGCTGTCCTGGCTGGTGGTTTAGTGGGTTAAGGTGGGGAGGCGGTGGCTCAGTCGGTAGAGAGGTGGCCTGCAGTCCTTACGGACCCAGGTTCGAATCCCGGCTGGGGCAGGGAACAGTTTAAGGATTTGAATTTCATTAAATCAGGCTTTACTGATCTACCAGAAGACCCGCCGACATGTCGTAAAAATACCCCCGCTAATACCGATACACCAGTCCTGTATGAGACAGCCCTAGCATGTATTCAATATGGACGGTGGGTGTTAGCGCCGAAGTGGTGACATGTAGAGGTGTATGGTATGTAGGAGGACTGCTGGGCCTTGATAGCAGGCTGTGAAGCCTATGCCCAGAGTCGGACACACACACACAAAAAAAAAAAAAAAAAAAAAAAGCTGGATGGACACTGTAAGGGTTACATCTGAGGGGTGGGCAAGTGAGGCTGGTAACCGTTGCCTCGTTGGCACTGAGTACCTCCAGCTGCCTGTGTAATAGGCCACAAAATACCATTAGTTGGTGTTGTAGCAGCATAACCACCGGGTCCATATGCTCGTAACTTAAGGAGGCTGCGTAGCGTCTTTTCCGTAGCTAATTATTTTTGGATGGGGCTGTCTGCTGTCAATTTGTATATTTTTTATGCTGAATATGGAGGTATTGTTATGATTTAAATGACACAAGATGATAGTAAGGAGTAATAAGCAGAATAATCACTTACAGTAGGAGAGATATTAGGCAGTTTCTAAATGATGGGCCTTGGTCATCCCCCTTCCCCCCCAATCCTACTGTCACCCAACTTTTTTTTTTTTTTTTTTTTTTTTTTTTAAAGATAGGGTTGCGATGATTACTAGCCCCCCCCCCCCTGCATCCTTACTACCCTAACTTGTTGGTAGGTGGGGGCACTCACCATCCACTCACTGTGTAGTGCTGCTTTGGGTGTCTGCCCTTTCATGTCTTCCTTCCTTCCTCTTCTGTCTTGCCTTCCTTCATTCTTTCCTCTTTCTTCTGCCTGTGGGTGACTCTACACTGAGTGACAAGCCAAATGGTTTCCTGTACACCAGGAAACCATTTACTGTGCTGGGTGGTAACCATATAACCAAATTATGGCGCCTGGTGGTTTAGTGGGTAATTCAGGTGCTCCAGTCGGATTGGGTCTATGTAGGTTTATATCCAAGGGGTGGTTGGGGTATAATGCACATGTAATGCCATGCAGGGATGAGGCTGGTCACTTTCATCTTAAATGTCAGAACCAACTTGCCTGGCCCCGGGCTGCTACTCTTCATGGGGCAGCATAGGGTTGGATGATGGATGGATGGATAACCCTAATTCCATTAAAACATCAGGTTAGGTAGGATCCAGGAAGAGAAAGCATATAAGTAGTATTTTGTTATTTTGTTATATCAAGATGCTATTGAAGGATGCCTTCATGCAGTGGCACTGATATAACCATGTACCCAGTATAGAGGGATGCCTTCATGCAGTGGCACTGATATAACCATGTAGCCAGTATAGAGGGATGCCTTCATGCAGTGGCACTGATATAACCATGTACCCAGTCTTGTTATCCCCCGAAAAGAATGAGGACTGACTGCAAGATAAGAGCTTGTAGGTCACTGGTTCACCTTCAGAGGAGCCTGGGACTACAGCAGCAGGAAATACATAATAAAGATGATGAATGTGATGGCAATATTTCTTATTATGCTGATGATCAGTTATGATCATTAGCATAATAAGAAATATTACCATCATATTGATCTTTATCCTTATGATGTTTTTCCTGCTGTACTAAATCACTAGGGCCCATATTGTCATCAGTAAACTTCCTAATATCTCTACCTATGCAGTTATTTTGTTATTACTCTAGTAACACAGTGTCTCTCTCCCTACCAGGCTGCAGCAATCCACTCTCCCTGTTGTCCAAGCTCCTCAACTCACTGCCTCTAACATCTGTCATATCACTTGCTGAAGTTTTATTTATTGACCATAGGTAGAAGATGGTCATGCAAATAGTGTAGGTGTATTTTGTACGTATAAATGGTTGTATATTAATTGAACTGGACTAAAGTGATTATGTACAGGACATTCTTCACTGAAGGTTTTGTGTGGGGGGGGACTATCATTTTTTTTCTTTTTTTAAATCCCAGGTTAGAGTTGTAGTACATATATAAGAACGGACTTATGCTTAATGCTCACCATGTTTCTTAGACACAGACATGAGTAGAGCTGGATCAGTGGATCTTTTTCTAAATGCTCCATTATGTGAATTTCTATTACCCCTTGCATCAGGAGGACAATTTTCTAAAGCTATTACTGGTAGTGTGAGTTGGGAGCGGGGCAGTGAAATGGCGGGGGACAGGGCGACGTGGAGGCGATTTGTTTGTGGCCACCCCAAACGGGATTGAGGCGTCTGGCAATAGGTAGATAGATATTACTGGTAGTTAATTGATACTAAGTCATTGATGTGTGCAGGCAAAAATTTAATGTAGCTTTTAACCACTTCACACTGAAGTTTTACCAAGGCCATTCAGTATGGGGCATAAAATGTTTGCCTTTGGAGACAACACAGCAAAAGCCAGTCAGTTTGCCATTAGTTTCTTGTGATGGCCTGAATAAGTGAATGTAAAATAGATCCACAAAGGCTTCAACTGTAAGAATAATAGTTTGTCTCAATGCACAACTAATATTACTATACAGTTTTTACCGGCACTCTAACTTGGCCTAAAATTAACATCTTTTCCATTATCACTGTACAGTACTGTACTTGTAACAAGAGATTGCCTAGAATATTGTGCTAGTCATGAGGAAGTGCTATGAAAATGATGTTTCTGGCATTGAACAAGAATTTCAGCTACAAAATTATGAAAATTCGGCCAAGTTAAGGTGAAGAAAGTATAGGCATGTACCATATATGTATAGTAAATGAATGTTATTTTGTAAAAATAAATTCTTGTGTGTACATTTTTACAATCTTGTTTCAGTTGCCTGTCTATACCCTTTTTGCCTTAACTTGGTCCAAATTTCTTTCAGTCTTCTGTTCTTGTGCTAAGTACTGTTTGGAGTACAGCCGTATGTGATGTTGGTATTGTCAATCAGTTATACCATTGTTCTGCATCACTGTATAATGTAAGTGTTAGTGTACAATGTAACACTGAAGTTGCCATTACCAAAGCTGGCAGCAAAATAATATCAGCATATGAAAGTCATCAAAACTTACAGAATTTATGCATAAAAATATATATATTTTGTGGACCAAATTATTATATTGCAGTGGCATCTTTAGTATTACATATTACTGTTTAGTTAGACCTTTACACTATGTTAAAAAAAGTTTACCTCTTACACCTTATGCAGGAGAGAGAGGCAGGGTACATACTGTAGAAGGGGAAATGGTGTGTGTGTGTGTGTGTGTGTGTGAGAGAGAGAATTGGAAAATGTGAGTATGTTTAAGTACTTGGGTAGTGTGATGAGTAAGGATGGAGGTTTGGAGGGTGAAGTGCTTGAAAGGGTACTGCAGGGAAGAAAGGTTGCTGGTTCTTTGAAAGCAGTGATAAGAAACAGGGAAGTGAGCATGGAAGTGAAAAAGTTACTACATGACAGTATTGTGATACCAACTCTAACGTATGGAAGTGAAGCTTGGACGTTGTTGGAAGGACACAAGTCAAGAGTGAGAGCAGTGGAAATGAGTTATTTAAGAGGAGCCTGTGGAGTCACATGGAGAGACAGGCTGACGAATGAGGATATAAAGGAGCGTTGTGGTGTGGATGTGATAGGAAGCGTTATGAGGAACACACTGAGGTGGTTTGGCCATGTGGAGAGGATGGAGGGTGAAAGACTGACGAAGAGAGTGTATGTGAGTGAGGTGGAGGGGGGAAGAGGGAGGGGGAGGCCGAGGATGAGATGGAGGGATGGGGTGGAGAGGTATATGAGAGAGGGGGGTGTGAGTTGGAAGCAGGGCAGTGAAATGGCAGGGGACAGGGCGACTTGGAGGCGATTTGTTTGTGGCCACCCTAAACGAGATTGAGGCGTCTGGCAATAGATAGATAGATAGAGAGAAAGAGAGAGAGGTGGGTACATAACAAGGGGGAATAGGATTGTGTGTGTGTGTGTGTGTGTGTGTGTGTGTGTGTGTGTGAGAGAGAGAGAGAATGGTACAAATAACAAGGGGAAATGAAATTGTGTGTGTGTGTGTGTGAGAGAGAGAGAGAGGGGGGGGGGTGACATATGATGAAGGGATCAGAGTTAAGGGGAAGAGAGAGAGAGAGAAGGGGGGGTTGAAGGGTACATATAATGAGAAATGTGTGTGTGTGTGAGAGAGAGAGAGAGAGTTACAAGGGGAGGGGGTTCTTTCAATTTATGGCCCAGATAAAACACAAAATGCTTTCCATGCACTGACCCACGCCATATGAAGATATAATACTGGATGGTTTAGTAGTAGTTGTAGTTGTAGTAGTAGTAGTAGTAGTAATAGTTCACCTGAAATATGAACCCAGTGGACTGAAGGTTGGAATTATTGTGTACTGCTGATTATTATTTTCCCATCCATCACCAGTAATTTATCACTACATTGTCTCAGATGTCCTCCCCATATCCCATACCCCCGTCACCCTGTCATTATCCTGCCCTCCCACCCCCTCTCTCACTCTCCCACCCAGACTGTCTTCCCTTTATCAATACCGAGATTGCTTTGGAAAATAATCAGTTATACAATAATTTCAGCCTTTAGTCCACTGGGTTCACATTTCAGATGAATTTGTGGCTAGAACTGCTACTGCTACTACTAAAACCATCCAGTATTGTGTCTTTATATGGAGTGGTTGAGTCCACAGAAAGAATCTTTGATTTTTTGTGAGTCATGAATTGAGAAAAGAATCCCCCCCCCATGTGACTCTCTCTCTCTCTCTCCACTAACACATCTCCCCCTTCATTATTTACATCCTTTTTCGCAGCCATGAACTTCATATACAATGTAACTTGAATCTCAAACGTAACGTGTTGAACACTGGAGTACAAAATAAAGTGGTGGAAATACTACCTACCCTGTTTCCTATATCCTGTAATAGTGTACAAGACAATACTTACCAGGCCCATGGATGAACAGGGGGGAATGAGGCCTTGGTGTTCAGCTCTGGAAAAATTAGTTCACATATTTTCTACCAGATGGCAGCACTGGTAAAGTTCACATATTTTCTACCAGATGGCAGCACCAGTCTTGTCAGGAACAGCAAAACATAAGCCCCCTTCCCTGTGCAACCAACAATAGTTCAAACGATGACCAATAGATGGCAGCACTGGTACAATTAGTTCACATATTTGCCAACAGATGGCGCCACCGTCGACTCCGATAGGCGACGGTGGCGCCATCTACCAGGCTAAAAATCAGGGGGGGGCCATCAATAGGGCATCATAAGGCCCGGGTGTTGCACAGTGGTACAAGCTTCCAATTTTTGCCACCAGATGGCAGCACCAGTCTTCTCAGGAACAGCGAAACATAAGCCCCCTTCCCTGCGCAACCAAAAATAGTTCAAAGAATGACCAATAGATGGCAGCACTAACAATGGTGCTGCCATCTATTGGTCATCCTTTGAACTATCTTTGGTTGCACAGGGAAGGGGGCTTATGTTTTCCTGTTCCTGAGAAGACTGGTGCTGCCACCTGGTGGGGGAAATTGGAAGCTTGTACCACTGCTCAACACCCGGGCCTTATGATGCCCTATTGCTAAATCCCGCAGCTCATCAAATTTTTTTTCGTTCTCCCATATTTTGGAATTAAAACACACAGAAGACGACTTTATTTATTTGCACGGGCGAAAATATTATTAAAAAAAGACTACATACACAAAAAAATACATAAAATCGCGTGGAAAAGCTGGAATAAAATACATATCACATCATCGGCCTGAAGAGCCGAGGAGGAAGAGGAGGAGAAGGGGGAAGGAGGACGAGGAGATGGGGAAGGGGGGAAGAAGAGAAGGGGGAGGGGGGACAAGGAGGAGGAGGAGATTGGGAGGAGGGAAGACGAGAAGGGGAAGAGGGGGAGGAAGTTGGCACTGAGAGGTGGAGGAAGCGGAGGAGGAGGAAGGTTGGCACTGAAGGAGAAGAGGAGGAGGAGGAAGGTTGGCAGTTAGGGAGAAGAGGAGGAGGAGGAGGAGGTTGGCACTGAGGGAGAGGAGGAGGAGGAGGCTGGCACTGAGGGAGAAGAGGAGGAGGAGGAGGAAGAGGTTGGCACTGAGGGAGAGAAGGAGGAGGTTGACACTGAGGGAGAGGAGGAGGAGGAGGAGGAGGAGGAGGAGGTTGGCACTGAGGGAGAGGAGGAGGAGGAGGAAGGTTGGCAGTTAGGGAGAAGAGGAGGAAGAGGAGGTTGGCACTGAGGGAGAGGAGGAGGAGGAGGAGGCTGGCATTGAGGGAGAAGAGGAGGAGGAGGAGGAGGAAGAGGTTGGCACTGAGGGAGAGGAGGAGGAGGTTGGCACTGAGGGAGAGGAGGAGGAGGTTGGCACTGAGGGAGAGGAGGAGGAGGAGGAGGTTGGCACTGAGGGAGAGGAGGAGGAGGAGGAGGTTGGCACTGAGGGAGAGGAGGAGGAGGAGGTTGGCACTGAGGCAGAGGAGGAGGAGGAGGTTGGCACTGAGGGAGAGGAGGAGGAGGAGGTTGGCACTGAGGGAGAGGAGGAGGAGGAGGTTGGCACTGAGAGGGGGTAGGATTAGAAGGAGGAAACTGGCACTGAGAAGGATCAGGATTAGGAGAAGGAGGTTGGCACCGAGAGGGGGGTAGGATTAGGAGGAGGCTGGCACTGAGGGGAGGTAGGATTAGGGGGAGGAAGAGGTTGGCACTGAGGGGGGGTACAATTAGGAGGAGGAGGAAGAGGTTGGCACTGAGAGGGAGGTGGGATTAGGAGGCTGGCACTGAGGTCTGAGAGGGTGGGTAGGATCAGGAGGAGGAGGTTGGCACTGAGGGGGTAGGATTAGGAGGAGGAAGAGGTTGGCACTGAGGGGGTAGGATTAGGAGGAGGAGGTTGGCACTGAGAAGGGGGTAGGATTAGGAGGAGGAAGAGGCTGGCACTGAGAGGGAGGTGGGATTAGGAGACTGGCACTGAGGTCTGAGAGAGTGGGTAGGATCAGGAGGAGGAGGTTGGCACTGAGGGGGTAGGATTAGGAGGAGGAGGTTGGCACTGAAAAGGGGATAGGATTAGGACGAGGAGGAGGTTGGCACTGAGAGTGGGTAGGATTAGGATTTGGAGGTTGGCACTGAGGAGGAAGGAGGCAACTCACCTAGAGGTGTGTTGTGTTCCAGGGCGGTTTAGTCTGCTGGTGCGGGCGTGGGTGTGGCAGTGCGGGTGCTGAAATGAGGCAATAGTAAATTAAATACCTATTAATTACATACACACACACACACACACACACACACACACACACCTTAACATCCTATTGCATACTGTTTATACCTCATCATGTATTTTGTTACCTGACTCGTCCTACCAGCACACAATTTAAGGATAAAAGGGTTGCTGTAGACTGTATCCCACTCCTTCAGTACCAAATGTGTGTCCTAATCTAAATAAGTCATGGAAATAGCAATAACAAAATATCTGTGAACACCATTACGTGAGAGAGACGATTGAGCAGTGAAGGAGCGTAGGGATCTTGATGTGGAGGTGGTAAGCCCGTGAAAAGATAGATTTTGAGATAGTTTGGCCAAGTGGAGAGGATGGAGAAGAAAAAGACGCTGATTAGGAGTAAGTAAGGTGACACGGGAGAGATAGGGAAGGGCAGACCGAGGATGAGACGGAGGGATGGCATACAGACGAGAAGTGGATATGTGAGCTGGAGAGAGGTCAGTCAGATGGCTGGGGATAATGCGTTTGTGGCCAACCCTGACGGCAATCAAGAGTGAAGCGATACAGATAGATAATTAGACATAGATAAATGGAGACATAGATAAAGTCAGAAAGAGACATGCCAGGAGATACATGCAAACTTATATATAGTGTCACGGGAGTCCAACACAGGAGGCTCTAAGCTTATATCAATAAAGATAAATAATCCAAGCATAACTGTAACGTAGCATTCATTTTACTCTTGCTAACTTCAAACGATTTTACTTGTTTCTGGGGCAGGTCTTCCCTTAGGTTTCGCAACATTTTTCACAGCGACTTATTCCAGGATTACATCTTAGCCTTCTTTTTCATGTAATTTTTCTCTTTTGACATCAATGCTTGTATTAACATGACGAGATAATGAGGCAAAATGAGCAGAGTAAATCGCCACCGAGGAAACGTTACGCAATATTAGAACTAAACATAATAGTAGAGTACCATGGTATTTGTCGTTTTTGTGTAGATATAAGTCGCGTCAATTACATAAGAGATACTACTGAAGCGTAATATGTAGACTAAATCGCTACGGAAGACGTGTTACGAATCCCCAGGTCTACTAAGAATACGGGGGTGAGTCTGCGTTGCCATAGATACCACTGATCTTCCTTCTCACACAAGCGACGTGGCTGGCATCCTCACTCCGCGGTGACCAGCATAAAACTGGCGATATTTCACTAACTTCACCTGCCAGCTGTGTGTTTTTGGTACAGGCGGGTGTGTATATGGTTATTACAACACTGGATCACTTATGTATCGCCTGTGTACCTGAACAACGTTAAACCGAAAATAATATTCTTTCAGTATTGCCAATAACAAGGGGGAAATGTACAATCCCAGTTAAACTCTTAAGACAAATAAAAACAGCTTTACTTTCTAGTTCGTAATAAAGTGATGGTTTGTATGGTGTTAATTTTAGAAGTAATTGTATTTCCTATGGTATATCTCCTTTATTTTCTTATTATCCTCGCGCTAAAATCCAGACTTGGTCAACACGTAATCCAGTCTTAAAAAACCTACACATATCCACTCCCACCTGCACCCACTTACACCCACCCTCTTCCCTCCCACCTCTTCCTTATAAATATATTTCTCGTATTTCAACTTAGTATTCTCTTCTATGACATTAATATCATTTTGTTAATGAAATAATTTGTATCGACATCATACAAGCAAATGCTGGAGTGGGATGTGCACAACAATTCGCTATAGAAATGTATAGCAATACTACAGTCCAGCGTCTGCGTTGCCATGGCGACCATTTGTTTCCCTGTCCACTGCAGCTCCCTTCCCAGCCACCCTCTGGTCCCGGTGGCCGACATAAAAATGACGCTATTTCCACTATTTTATCGCGTAGGACTGTTTCCTTGGTGCAGACGGGTGGCTGTACCGATATTACAATACCCACATAGCTTAGTTCTCGCCTGTATAGTCGAATAATTGTATTTAAAGCTAAAATGATGTGCATACCAATGTTACCAACAGTAAAAGTACCCTTGGCCTCTGATGTCCGTTCCAGATTAAAGGAATATTATAAAGACTGTTAGTTTCTCTTACATATTTCGTCCTTGCTGTCTTAGCGGTCATAATTCAAAACCATTCTGTGAGATATTCGTGTCTCTCTGTTAACTGAATTACTGACATGCAACTTCCGGAGACACCCTGTGATCTGGCAACTGTGTGGGGTGCTGCGAGGCTGCCATGGCTGTAGCACCGTAGTCGTAAATGATCTTAACCATTTCTAACGATAAATATTCCTTTACGGAAGTCAATCGGCATCAGAAATCGGTGTGTATGGAGGTATTTCCAGCTAAATATTCAGCCTGGTTTGGTGATGAAGTGTTTGGGGGATATACCAGTGAAAACAAAAGGCTCCTGTACACAGGTAAAGGTGAGAAATGTTATGAATATTACGTCATATTTTGTTAGAACTTAATGTGTCACGTCAGCTAATGTGGTGCTAATGTGCACTTGATGTCTGCCTTAACTTCACTACATAACTACACCCAAATTGGCAAGTTTCTCAGTCACATCAGTTGATAAGAATAATACAAAATAGATCAACGGCGCTAAGGTAAAATTAGTTTAATTCTGACGTCATTTTTAGGGTGTTGTTGGTGAGAGTGTCAAGTTGTAACACTAAGAAGAGAAACCCTTGCAAGTAACTAATTGGCTGATCTAAGTTTGTCTCTTGTATCATTATTAGGTCATTCTGGAGGCTGGTAGTCCGCCTGAAGATGGTACACACTGGCCTCTTGGCCTATACAAGCAATAGCACAAAATTATCTCTTAAATGAAAGAAATCGCCAAGATATCACTCTTGTAATTTCTGTGTTGCGTTGGTCTCCCTGGCCCAACATGGATGCCAAAGACTGCAGATTCTAGCTTCATAATTTCAGCAGCAAGATCCACAACAGGGGTTGTTTTTTTAACGCTGCTTGAGGTGTTTGTCGCTGATAATATATGGTAATTAACCGTACTGATGTGCTGTTGTGGCTGTGTGTGTGAAAATAAAGTCATAGGAGAGTGTAGTTCAAACACGCAGGTTATCTAACCTCGTTGAACTGAATCAATGAATCAGCTCGACCAAAGACATTTGTCAGTTCAACCAACACCTCGAGGTCTCACAACACCACGCAGTTCCCAGATCTAGGTGTGCTGGCCATTTACCAAATTTGATTTTATTATAATAGGAGTAGTTATACAATTAAGGGAAATGGCATAAAAATAGTCGTTATTGAAAATATTAAACTTTCATGAACCCTAAGTTGACTAAAAACAAGAAGCCTCAGTAATTTTGCTATGAGTTAAGATTGACTCGGCAGGCTACTGGTCTTATTATACTTGAGAACACTGTGTAGCATATTATTTTGCTGTAAATAATCTTTATCCTCAACGTGTGCAATAAATAAGTGGTGTAAGTATTGTACTATCCATACACCCACCCTCCTGCCCCAAAGAAACAGCCGAAAAAGATAAAATAATGGAAATATCGTCATTTTTATGTTGGCCACCGACGAGACAGGATGACAGGGAGGTCGCTGCTGTTGGCGGGAAAACGAGTGGTTTCCATGGCAACGCAGACTCAACTGGCACATACAAAATATTTGTTGTTTTGGGAGTGTGTGCTTGATTTACGACATAAGTGGCTTAGTGGTAAAGACAGTAACATAATAATTCAATGTTTTACGACATAAGTGGCTTAGTGGTAAAGACAGTAACATAATAATTCAATGTTTTACGACATAAGTGGCTTAGTGGTAAAGACAGTAACATAATAATTCAATGTTTTACGACATAAGTGGCTTAGTGGTAAAGACAGTAACATAATAATGTTTGACGCATTACTTTGACAATATAAGCCTTCAATATCCCTTGAACCACAAACCTGAGTTGCTTTCCTTTGCTTGTCAGACCGATGTGGGATGACAGTATTGCTGTTTAACTTGGCACCACTGTAACACCAATACTTTTGCCTTTAATATACTTATTTAGGTATAAACGCGATACATAAATGATGCCAGTGTTGTAATGACCCTGTACCCACTCCCCTGTACCAAACACACACACGGAAGTTACGTTTGTGGAAATATCGTCAGTTTTATGTGGGCCACCGAGGAGACAGGATGAGGGGCACATCGCGCTCTCTCTCTCTCTCTCTCTCTCTCTCTCTCTCAGGGGTTCCTAAATGGGTGGGGTGGGGGGGGTGGAATCTGGATATTCTATGGGGTGATTGAACAGATAAAGCCAAAATGGCCAAAGTGTCCTCTCTGATGTGCTGTTCGTTATATAATGATATATTTACTGATCAAATGCTTTGGATTTTAAGTTGGGCTTATTAGGAATGGTGATTTTCTTTGAGATCTCATACATAATCATGCTACATAAAAATACAACATGTACAATATTCCTGAACTAGGCTATATAACAATGTCTATAACACCGCTGGCTTCCTTGCCGTTACCCTGTACAAAGAACCGCTAAATGCAGCCACACAACTGTACAACTGAATTACTGAAAATAGCTGCCACGGAAAAGTCCCCCCCCCCCCTCGAAGAACTGCTGACAGGGACGGTGGTGTTGGCGGGAAAGCCTATGGTGTCCATGGCAACGCAGACTGACGGTGGTACTCCAACTGGCTTTATTCCGTAACACCTCTACCTTGGCAACTTATTCTGCACTCCACACCTCAGCATCTTTATGCAGGTTACTGATGTTAACTATATTTATATTAAAACCATATAATTACTAAACAAGACAATGTTAAGGTGTTATAGACAGAATAAATCACTAAAGGATGGGTGTAAAGAAGCCTACTATGCCACCTCAGCTAATTACTCATCATATTACACCTGGTTTATGTGTGTGAGAGAGAGAGAGAGAGAGAGAGAGAGAGAGAGAGAGAGAGAGAGAGAGAGAGAGAAACGAAATCTGAAACTGAATGTATGAAGGAGTAAAAATTCTTGAGTTTGAGAGCAATGAAGTGATGAAGTGTTTGTGATGCTGCAGGAGTAGGAAATGAATTGTGTGTGTGTGTGTGTGTGTGTGTGTGTGTGTGTGTGTGTGTGTGAGAGAGAGAGAGAGAGAGAGAGAGAGAGAGAGAAACGAAATCTGAAAGTAAATGTAGGAAAGAGTAAAAATGGTGGTGTTTGAGAGGAATGAAGTGATGAAGTGTTTGTGATGCTGCAGGAGTAGGAAATGAATTGTGTGTGTGTGTGTGTGTGTGTGTGTGTGTGTGTGTGTGTTAGAAGTATCCTGATATGGTTGGGCTACGTAGAGAGAATGGAAAATGAGAAATGGACTATGAGGGTATGTATATGAGTGAGGTGGAGGAGGGGGAGGCCAAGAATGAGATGGAGATCGAAGATGAAATAATGAATATGGCAGTGACAGGTATAGAACAGCCTGCCATGCTGAGTAAAATATCTAATACAGTTTGCCCTCACCTGACACAGATCCCTAACCCCTTACAGTTCAGTTGATGGCCAAATGTGGTTAGACAGCAGGGTGGATTTGACTAGTAACCAAGGAGACTCATTCCTACATCATTACTAAGGTTTACCATGCAACGACATTTACTACGCTGGATGTGGATGTGAAAGACAGCGTTAGGAGAAATACATTGAGGTGGTTTGGCCTTGTGGAGAGGATGGAGAGTGAGAGACTGACGAGGATAGTGTATGTGTGTGAGGTGGACGGGGAAGAGGGAGGGGGAGGCCGAGGATGAGATGGAGGGATGGAGTGTAGAGGTATATGAGAGAGGGGGATGTGTGAGCTGGGAGCAGGGCAGTGAAATGGCGCTGGACAGGGCGACATGGAGGCGATTTGTTTGTGGCCACCCCTTTCGGGATTGAGGCGTCTGGCAATAGATAGATGGACATAGTATTCAAGGAGTGGGAGTGACAGTTCCATCAGATGAGAACAAACCAACTATAGTAGAAAGAACAGAGTATAATAATAACGGTTATTGAACTGGCCTCTGTTAGTTTTTTTTTTTCTGGGGGGGGGGGGAACAGTCTTGCGGGATTCATTCTGGTCTTTGGTTACTTCTTCCTTGTATTAAAATTCTTCATCATCATCATCATCATCCAGACCTCCTTTCCCACCCTAGGGCAGGGTGAGGAGTAGCAACGTCCAGACATCTGAAGTTTTCCCAGTCCAGTCGACCACACTTCCATTCACTTATCATTCAAGCCACCGGAATCCTGGCTCTCTCTGATACGCCAAACTTTCACCACACTCTGCAGCTTCACATAAACTTTTCCTTGTATTAAAACTTTTCCTTGTATTACAGCTATTCCTTGTTTTAAAACCCTCTCTTGTATTAAAACACACACACACACACACACACACACACACACACACACACACACACACACACACACACAAGCAAGTAAAACAATGCTACACTTTTATACTGGTCAAACATGATACCAATCCGTGTACAATTATTGCTCTATCACACAAAGCTATCTATCTGTCTGTTTACTTTTGCCAGACGCATTCATCTAGGAAGGGGTGGCCACGAACACAATCACCATGTCACTCTGTCCTCTGCCATCACGCTGCCCTCCCTCTTACCCACACCATCCATATTCATATACGTCCACCCCGTCCCTCCACCTCATCCTTGGTCACATTCTCCCCCTATATCTCATCAACATACTCTCGTTTACTGTTCATTTATCTTGTCCTAAAACTGTCACCTCTCCACCATGAATGCCCAGCTGTAACGACTGATTACAACCAGATACACAGTCAGTCATCAGTACCGTAAGTGCTGTGAAAAGAATGTACAGCCATTAGCACCTGAAAATGCCCTATCTCCATCTGGAATACCCAGTTGTACTCGTAATAATTATAGATCTCCACTTGAGTACGATGCTAGTCACGAAGCAGTGCTACGAAAGGGATGAAGGGCCATAGCAGTCTTTTTCTGCCACTGAGCTACGTGAAATAAGCTACAAGCTAACCAACACCTGGGCTAAGTTTAGGTGAAAAAGTCATGAAGCTAGTCACGAAGAAGTGCTATGAGTACAGCCACAGCATTGTATTTTCCTGCCAATCAGCTGTGTGAAATAAGCTGTAAGACGACGACAATTTGGGCCATGTTAAGGTGAAAGAACTATAGGCCATGTGTTATTCTGTGCACCAGGCCAACCATCTCAGAGTACTATGTATGTATGTAATAAACTATATATGTATGTATGTGTATGTATGTATGTAGGCCATGTGTTATTCTGTGCACCAGGCCAACCATCTCAGAGTACTATGTATGTATGTAATAAACTATATATGTATGTATGTGTATGTATGTGTATGTATGTATGTAGGCCATGTGTTATTCTGTGCACCAGGCCAACCCATCTCAGAGTACTATGTATGTATGTAATAAACTATATATGTATGTATGTGTATGTATGTATGTATATGTGTGTATGTATGTATGTAGGCCATGTGTTATTCTGTGCACCAGGCCAACCATCTCAGAGTACTATGTATGTATGTAATAAACTATATATGTATGTATGTGTATGTATGTGTATGTATGTATGTATATGTGTGTATGTATGTATGTAGGCCATGTGTTATTCTGTGCACCAGGCCAACCCATCTCAGAGTACTATGAACAGAACAGTATTGACGCAGGAGACAGATTGCATTGCTGCTGAATCATGTATGTATATATGTATGTATGTACAGTATGTATGTGTGTGTATGTATGTCTGTACGATGTATGTATGTGTATGTATGTCTGTACGATGTATGTATGTGTATGTATGTATGTACGATGTATGTATGTATGAATGTAAAGTATGTGTGTATGTATGTATGTACGGTATGTGTGTATGTATGTGTGCATGTATGTACGGTATGTGTGTATGTATGTGTGTGCATGTATGTATGTATGTATGATGTATGTACAGCATGTATGTATGTACAGTATGTATGTGTGCATGTATGTATGTATGTATGTATGATGTATGAATGTAGATGTCCACTATAAGCACTACACCACTTCTTCTTAGTATTATGGTAGTCACACACACAGCCAGCTGCTACGTGAAAACAGCTGCCAAAGGACAACATTTGGCACCAAGTTAAGGTGCACCAACTACAGTCATCTTTCACAGGCATTATCTACGGTAACTTTATCTTTGCCTGTCACCTGAGATACTGGTGTGGATGTGGATGTGATACACAGCGTTGGGAGACATACACTGAGCTGGTTTGGCCATGTGGAGAGGATGGAGAGCGAGAGACTAGCGAGGAGAGTGTGTGAGTGAGGTGGAGACCGAGGATGAGATGGAGGGATGGAAAGGCATATGAGAGAGTGGGGTTTGAGTTGGGAGGAAGGCAGTGAAATGGCGGGAGACAGGGCGACATGGAGGCGACTTGTTTGTGGCCACCCCTTATGGGATAATGGCGTCTGGCAATAGATAGACAGACATATAGACAGACGTATATTCTGATCTGATACTGATCCCTATCCCATGTCAGCTGGGTTGATAACCAAATGTAGTCAGTTTGGAGGGTTGATTTGACTAGTAACCAAGGAGACTCACTCCTACCTTAAGGCTCATCAAATTTCACGTAACCACGACCAAATATTCAGGTGGGAGGGTTGATTTGACTAGTAACCAAGGAGACTCACATTACCCATAACTAAGGCTCATTGACTTTCACGTAACCATGACCTAATACTGTATTCAGGTGGGGGGGGGTTGATTTGACTAGTAACCAAGGAGACTCACTCCTACCTTAAGGCTCATCAAATTTCATGTAACCACAACTTAGTATTCAGGGTGTGGACTGATCTGACTAGTAACCAAGGAGACTCATTCGAATTTCACGTCACCACAACTAAGTATTCAAGCTGTGAGTGACCCTGTTCCCCAGATGAAAACAAACTGACATAGTACTATAAGGTAATAATAATAATGATAATAATAATAATAATAATAATAATAATAAATAATAATAATAATAATAATAATAATAATACAAATGATGATGATGATGATGATGATGATAATAATAATAATAATAAAAATGATGATGATAATAATAAAAATAATAATAATAAAAATGATGATGATGATGATGATAATAATAATAATAATAATAATAAAAATGATGATAATAATAATAATAATAATAATAATAATAATAATAAAAATGATGATAATAATATTAATAATAATATTAATAATAATAATAATAATAATAAATACTGCAAGACACATTATGAAAATTAGCTTCTACACTACTACAACCATCATGCTAACTATCCTACTTAGCGATAGGATGAGGCAGCACCCAGAAACATTTATCTATCTATCTGTCTATCTATCAATTGCCAGATTCAAATAGCCAGGGGGAACAAGGTGTCGGGGATGATGATGATGATGATGATGACGATGATGATGAGGAGGAGGAGGAGGAAGAGGAGGTGATGATGATGATAATGATGGTGGTGGTGGTGGTGGTAATGATGATGATGGTGATGATGATGTAGGAGGAGGAGGAGGAGGAGGAGGAGAAGGAGGAGTTGATGACGGTGGAGGACGATGATGATGATGATATTGGTGGTAGTGGTGGTGGTGGCGGTAATAATAATAATAATAATGGTATTTAAACACAAATCGAGTCAGTAGAAATATCCGGTAGTGTGTTGACAAATACACCTTACAACACTACATACAAGAGGAGGAGGACGAGGAGGACGAGGAGATGATGATGATGATGGTATTTAAACAGAAATTAAGCCAGCTACTAAAAATTTTCCGGTATTGCTTTGCCAAATACACCTTCCAACACTAGATACAGGAGTGTGGTCAGTGCCAACACCAACATGATATATAAACAACAACAGACTCTATTGTACTGTGAACAGATTGCCATGGTAACATCTGGGCCTGCCATCACCACTTCTCCATCAACTATATCTCTTAATCATACTGCTGTTTCTTGTTCACTTTCTCTAACTCATGGGCACTCTTACTCACTCTCCCTAAATGACATCTCTTAACCATGCTACAGTTTCTTCTACCCTAATTCATGGGCATTCTCACTCTCTCTCCCTAATCATATAACCGTACTGCAGTTTCTTCTACTCTCTCTCTCTCTTTAACTCATAGGCACTCTCACTCACTCTCTCTATATCATATCTCTTAACCATGCTGCAGTTTCTACTTCTTCTCCTACTCTCTCTAACTCATGGCCAGCCACTAAAACACTGCAATCCCGCCCAACCATGATGACTTGTGAGTATTATCAAGAGGATGGAGAGCAAGAGACTAACGAGGAGTGTATGTGAGTGAGATGGAAGGGGAGGCCAAAGGATGACATGGAGGGATGGAGTGGAGAGGTACATGAGAGAAGGGGATGTGAGTTGGGAGCAGGGAAGCGAAATGGCGGACAGGGCGACATGGAGGCGATTTGTTTGTGGCCACCCCTTGCAAGATGAAGGCGTCTGGCGATTAATGGATAGATGAAACAAAAAAGTAGACAAAATGCAAAGGTCTATATATTTTACCGCTAGTACATAATAATAAATCTGTCCAATACATAGAGCTTCCCAAAACAAAAGTAAAAATAAAAGTCTATTACAAAGACAATGCTCACGGTAAGCATCAGGTGGTTGCCATGGTAACGAGTCGTCCATCTGGCCTTCTCCACCAATCACGTTTGGCAACTATTCTGCACCAAACTGCTGCACACAACCACCATGCCACCTGGCCACAAATACCAACAGTTAGAATAAGGTGGAACTGAACTGAATACTGGATTCCCAGCGCCTGTCAAACACCATATGGCACTAATTCACAGCCAAGACACATGATAAGCAAAGGAACAAAACACTGGAGAGAAGACAGTAAGGGAGAGAATAATTACCCGGTACTAAAAGATGCTGACTACTAAAATGAATTCAATATTGCATTCCCAGCGCCTGTCAGGGATCATATGGCAGTAATTCACAGCCAAGACACATGATAAGCAAAGGAACAAATAACTGGAGAGAAGACAGTAAGGGAGAGAATAATGACTAAAAGTTGTTGACTACTTAACTGAATTCAATATTGCATTCCCAGCGCCTGTCAAACACCATATGGCAGTAATTCACAGCCAAGACACATGATAAGCAACGGAACACAACACTGGACAGAAGACAGTAAGGGAGAGAATAATGACTAAAAGTTGTTAACTACCTACACAAGACTTTCATTGTACGAGTAAGTCTGGTGTGGAAAAATAAAAGTACTGTAAAGCAGAGGAGACTGGTGATGGTACGGTAGGTAAGTAGTTGTTGTAGCAGTAGCAATAGTAGTAGTGGTGGTGGTGGTGGTAGCAGCAGTAGTAGTAGTAGTAGTGGTGGTACAAGTTAATAATACTGTTGTAGCCCCAGGTTCATCTGACACGTCAAACCGGTGGACTGCTGGCTTAAGCTGTCCTGCCGTAGTCCACCCTCCACTTTTCGGGGGGGGGCAGGGCAGTAGCTGGGGGTGTTATTTAACCATGCAGTGTAGCCGCCCAGACATATCAGTGCCACCACATGAAGGCGTCCCTCTCCACCATCAAAGCAAAGTGGCAAATCAGCTTTACTGGTAGGAATGGAACTGTATTGTTTTTTTTTCTGTAAATTATTGAAAATATAACCCCTTCGATCCACTGACATTATCTATTACCACATCACTTAAACCTGTAAGGGGTAGCCACAGACAAATTGCCTCCACGTTGTTCTGTCCTCTGCCACTTGACTCCCCTCCCTCCAACTCACACTCCCTTCTCTCATATATTTCTCCATTCCATTCATCCGTCTCATTCTTGGTCTCCACCTCACTCATATACTCTCCTCGTCAGTCTCTCATCCTCCATCCATTCCACATGACCAAACATATGCTTCAGATTATTCTTGCTGCCTCAGGTGTTTATATTCAGCTTAGGACAGACTTCAAACTGGCGAGGTTAGATACAGTATAACCTTCTTTAATCCCTATACTATACCCGGGTGCAGTGGTGGCTGCTGGCCACTATCATCCACTCACTTGATGTAGTGCTGCCTACTTCTTCTTCATTCGTCATTCCCTATTTGTATCTGTCCCACTATCATCCACTCACTTGATGTAGTGCTGCCTACCTCTTCCTTCACCTGTCGTTCCCTTTTTATGTCTGGCCTCTTCTCTTCCTGGTTTTCCCATCCTTCCCGTTGCTTTTAATTAATCTTCTTTCCACTTCAAGTGGCTCTACACTGAGTGACAAGCCTACTGGTTTCCTATAACCAAGGAAACCCTTTACAATAGTGGGTGGTAACCATAACACCAAACAGCAGCATGATGTGCAGCCTACTATGGCGTCCCTGTTACTGGATGCAGATGCAAATTCCGTCTGGCAACCCAACCTCCATACTCTTGCCCGCACCTGGCAGTGGCAAGGTGCTGTCCACTGCAAGGAAACATTGGTTCACTGCATGGCACGGCCCTGCAGGGGGAGCTGCTTGCTTGCGATTGATAGGTCTGCTCAACCAGACAGATCAGGGTTACTCAACAACTGTTCACGAGTAGTTTTAAACTGAATAAAGTGGTCCAGAGATACCAAGAACAAAATTGTAACTACATCAATGGACTGAAGGGGTTAATGCTGTCTTAAAGTACACAGTGGTGTAAAGATGACAAGAATAACACTGACAATATGGCACTGGATTGAAGGGGTTAATGCTGTCTTAAAGTACACAGTAGACTACAGATGACAAGAATAACACTGACAATATGTCACTGGATTCAACAAGTGTACAACAAATAAGACTGGAAAAAAGGCAACATATAACAAGGAATTAGTGTATTCTTCTCGCCTGACATCCATGTGACTTAACAACATTTGTTCTAACTTACCAAGATTCCCAAGCCTTTCAGCTTAGTGATGGCCAGGTGTAGTCTTACATGGGTGGATTGACTTAATCTGATACAAACATGGAGAGGCATTTTGTTTGATTATTTTGTAAGAATATGTGTTCATGAAAGACCTATTTTGCCCCACAATATCCTCATGCGGATGTACTATCAACTTTAAAATCCCCAGCTCGAGGGGTGAACATCCTCTCAGAAGTTAATGGATGTGACAAAATGAAAAATACTGTATACTGTGTATGTCCTATGCTTCCCATTCTCAACAGAGGCCAGAAAGACCTCAGCTTAACACACCAAGACACAGCACTTAGGCACATCAATTTTCGGTCTAAATTGAATAAAATGACCTGGAGATGGCAAGAATAAACTAAGAAATCATCGGAGTGAAGTGGCAAGAAGAAGCTGACCTGAACTGAGAACATACTACACTCAAACACACCAATTTTCATGTAGGTCTATGTATCTGTCTATTGCCAGACGCCTTAATCCCGTAAGGGGTGGCCACAAACAGGTCGTCTCCATGTCGCCCTGTTCCCCGCCATTTCACTGCCCTGCTCCCAGCTCACACCCCCTTCTCTCATAATTATACCTCTCCATCCCTCCATCTCATCCTCGGCCTCTCCCTCCCTCGGCCCCCTCCACCTCACATACACTCTCTTCGTTAGTCTCTCCATCCTCTCCACATGGCCAAACCACCTCAATGTATTTCTCCTACCGCTTTCCATCACATCCACACAAAGCTCCTTTCATGTAGGAACCTACTGACTAAAATCACTTGGAGCCTGCCAGACTAAATTAAGGTGTCAGTGCACTAAGAAGGCTAAAAGACTCACCTTAATTCGAAAGCCACTACACTGGGGCCACTGGTTCTCTGTAACTTAGGCTGCCACGTACCGCTGCCTGACTCTGTATTCATGTTGCCATCTTGCAAGTAACCCAAGTAACGCACTAGTAACAAGTAACATCGTACCTGCAAGTGAAAGGAACAATTAGTTGCAAGTGGGGGGAGAAAGTGACCAATATTACTCTTGTTATTATCAAAGAAAATACACCACATGTTGAGCCTGTACCCCATGAAGAGTCCAAGAGGGGTCAAAATTGTTGTACAAGGCAGTATGTAAACAGAGCTTCACAAGACACTCCCCTGCAATATCTGATGTGTTGTGGGCACAGCTGTGTGTGTGTGTGTGTGTATGTGTGTGTGTAGCAGTGGCAGTAGGAAGGGAATACCTGGTACATGGTATATTGATGTGTGTGTGTGTGTGTGTGTGTGTGTGTGTGTGTAGCAGTGGCAGTAGGAAAGGAATACCCGGTACATGATACATTGGTGTGTGTGTGTAATTCACCGGGTCGGTCATTATCACTTGATGGTCGTGATCGTCAGCTTTTTACCCTCTCGGAAGGGAGCTGAGAGCTCATATAGTCCGATCTAAGGGCAAGGCTGTGACCTTCACACACACACACACACACACACACACACACACCCATCCCCTTGCTCCAGGGGGACAGTAACCACCCACTTCATCAGTGAAACTTTTCGCAACCTGAGCCAGGCGCGAACTCCCGTCCACCAGTTGGCAAGCGAGAACGTTACCACTGCGCCAGCGAGCGGTGTGTGTGTGTGTGTGTGTGTGTGTGTGTGTGTGTGTGTGTGTGTGTGTGTGTGTGTGTGTGTGTGTGTGTGTGTCAGTAGGAGTAGAAAGTGAATACCCGGTATATACATGATACACAACAGACACTGACAACACTGAGCCGTCGTTGCAACACACAAGAAACAGTCAGGTGGAGTAGCAGAGCAGCGTTATAAATGCACCACACTATTTTCACACAGGCCACACACCTTCAATGCAATATTAGAGTACACAGTCACGTTGGCCAGACTTTGCAATGTCTGCCCCAACCCAGCAGTGCTGAATTACAAGTTTATGTGAATACCAGTCAATATTATCCTCAGCCAACTTTAAGCCCACAGTTCCCTTTATGACCTGTCAGTTCTTACCATCATCCCCTAATACACCCCCTTAAGTTCGTTCTCTCTCTCTCTCTCTCCTGACGAAACTGTTCATATTGGGGTAGAGTACCAATCAGTGTACAAATCCCGTGTGGCCTCATTCTACGCAGGTGTGGTTCACACCAAACAGGTATGAACAATACCACAAACCCTACAAACCCCCGGGCCACACCCCGCCCCAGCCTCTGATCCCCCCTCCCCCTAAATAGCCGCAAACATGGCTACTAAGCTGCCTCTTTGCAGGTTATTTTGGTTTATGTGGATAATGAAAAGGCATGATTAACACACAACACAATACCCGGTAGTAATGTGCAATATGCAAACTAATTCGCTAAGGAAGAGGTGCTAAGAAAACCCTGTAAACTAACGACACTGTGCTAAGATGATAAACAGCAGACCAGGTAACTTTGGTGCAGTTACCACGTGTACCTGTCAGGTTGCCTTCATCCCTTCAACAACGTGACATATTGCAATGTATTCAGGCCAGCAGCCTGGGTCGCCATCACCCCCTTATCACCTATTGCCCCCAGATCTTCACAAAACTGTCTCCAGGTGGCAAGAATGACACAAAAAATCGTCCAAGGAAATATATACATCAACAGATAAATGTAATCATTATGTTATGTGCGTCTTGAATCTGCTCTCAGCATTATACTGTTGTCACTAACATGGCCTACAACTGATATCTCTTCCTCGTGAACTGAGTTGTAAAGAGATTACCATCAGAATACAATAGTAGTCATGAGGAAGTGCTATGGAAAGGATACTGTTGGGACGCAGTTGTACAGATTAGCATTAGAATACGATGTTATTCACGAGGAAGTGCTATGGCGATGATGTGGAGCCGCAGTATTGTCTTTTTCTGCCACTGAGCTGTGAAATAAGCTTCAAAGGCCAAGAGTGTGGTCCAAGTTAGAGTACAAATTCCAGCTTTATTCTTTGTATCAGTAACCGATGTTATTCCGCTTAGGAGACTCCATGGTAGTGTGGGGCTGCATGCAGGCTGTGTCTAACCCTTCCACTTACAAAACCCGCCTTGGCTAAATAAAGTGAAAAATAAAGTTATAATCGTCAGCAGGCAGCAGTAGTAAAGTGTTAGTGTGACTCCAGGTTGACCTAAACGTACAGATAAAATCGTCAACAGACAGCGGTACCGTAAGAAAAGTGTTACTGTGATTCCCTGCTCACCTAAACGTGAACCCGGTGGACTGCAGGATGAAGTTACCTCTCTGCAGTGCAACATCCTGCTTTCATGGGATAGGTATTGAGGGAAATACATATTAATAGTGGTACTAGTGTGGTTATATGACCAGTGCCACCACCTGCAGGCGTCCCCCTCCAACACGTTATCGGCTTGAAGGAGCTATTTACGTGGTATCCGCTTCAAAAAATACCCCCAAAAACCCACATCATAATAAAAACAACGACAACAATCAATAAATCGACGGAAATGCATAACATACGAACATAACAAAAATGTCGGGGCAGAATGTTTACAAAATTTCGGCAAGGCCACGAAACACCGACATCCTTTAAATATCTCCAAACAACAATATTCTGCCACCAAACTACACTTATTTATCTCCACCACCTTGCATAACAACAGTAAGCAGAATTAAGTGGGGAAATTGGCTGTAAGTAGGGAAAGTATGTAGGTAGAGCAGGATACTTTACTTACTACGCCAGCCATCTTCGACGTCAAATCTTACAAGAATGCCAAATATCATCTCAATACAGCCAGTTTCCCTCACACGCGTACACCCTAGTAATCTCTACACCCTAATAATCTCTATCTAACAATAGTGAGTAGAATTATGTACGTAAATTAGATGGAAGCTGCCGAAAAACGAATCAGAACAGGATACCTAAACTGGTCTTCTTCGGCGTCTGTTCTTCCATTTACACCACCATTCCACAAACCATCTCAAAACATGAATATTCCATCACATACCTATACCCTAATAAGCTCCATTAATTTATTTAATATCAACGAGCAGATTTATGCACGTAAATCAGATGCTAGTGGTAAAATTATGGAAGTGGACCAGGATACTCACGAAGCCAGCCTTCTTCAGCGTCTGCTTGGAATTTGTTGCCCTTTCTGATCACGAAACACAAAGACTCACTGGAAATGCTCACCTCTATGTTATCTCCATTGCCATATCTAATTTTCACAGGCACAATAATACAAGTAAATTAACTGTAACCGCTTGAAAATGTGGAATCAAGGCAGGACACTGACCTCATCACTCCTAAATGTCCTCTTGAAACATGGCGTCGGTTACACTTACACTCCCAACGCCAACCTCGGCAGTATTCATAAAGATCTTAAACCAATTTCCGAGATTTAAAAAGTCTTCATAGCATTTTAAAAGCATTAGAAATAATCTAGTTCGGTTGATTATTTCGGTTGTTATGATTTTTTTTGTTTGGTTGAGTGAAAACTAAAAATTAAACAAGCAATTTTCTACACGTGCGCCAGACGCTCAAAACATTTGTAATTTTGGAACCTGGGCTTTGCTTCTGATGTGATGCCCGCGAGGTTCAAACTGGTATTATAGTTCTCATCAATTCGCTTGTTTACTGTATAAGCTTGTATCGCTGCATTTATGATCCAGTTAACGGTGTAAAATATGTTTATATGCTACATTATTTTCATGAATACTACCTCCTTACAGGATATTTTGAGTTTGCCGAACAAAATTCCCACATCTTGCATCTCCTCTCTAGTTTCAAATTCTCCCCTTAAAGTTAGTTTAAACCTCAGCAGTACTAAATGTTACCTTTTTAGAGACTTTGAGAAGAAATCACGGTACAATTTTCTTTTGTTTCCCTTAGACGAATATAATGTACTGTGACAGATACCGCGATGCAGTGTAACAAAGAGTATGTGTAGTTAGGTAGCGAGATTTTTTAAGAATACACAAATTATATACTTACCCCTGTATCCTGATGAGTTATCTAATAGTTCACTTTCGATGATTTATTGCATTTTTAGTGAGTCTAGGTAATTTGGTGGCTGCATTGACTTTTGAATTATAAGTCCTCGACCCAAACTTTTCCTTTTACAACTTTAATCACGTACCTCAGCGGCAGAAAAGGATAATGCTACGACTCGACATCTATACCTCTTCATTACTAACACAATCATATACATAATATTGCCCGTAAAAGAGGGAGGTGGTGGTGATGGAGCTCTGGTTTCCTTGTTCACTGCAATATACTTCCAAGATATCACCATGACACCACTGTGCAATCATCTTAGGAATTATTAGTTTTAAGGAAATGACAAAATTCGATATAGGGAAGTACTGTCTCTGCAGTCGAATAGTGAGCAAATTGAATGACCTCTCATCACACAGAGTGCAGTCAAATACTGTATGGATATGATTTTAAAAAGAAACTTAACAAACAATGGAGAGACAGGCACAGATACATATGGGTAACTACAGTATAAAGATTCCATTAAATACGTCAATCCAAACTTCACCATTAAAACAGATCTCAACCTGTAAATCGAAAACTGAAATGAGCTGGACACACAGGTTGAAATCCTCTTCCAGAAGTTCGCTTGTCAATAGCTTCTGAGCATCTGTGAGTACAATTTAATGTCATGTTGTACTAGGGGTATACAACTCAGTCCACAACACAGCCTAGTTTGCTGTGGACCGCCATACCTGTGGATTTGTGGTACCCTTTACCTTTGAACCCATCCTCATTATAGCCTGGCTGACTGATATGGGCTCATTAACCAGGTGAATTCAGGATGAGGAGAACATAACAATCAAATCACATTAAAAAAAAAAAAAAAAAAGGATTCATGAAAAAAAGTATGGAGTGAAACTAATGATTCAGATAATGTTTCCAACTGGAACCTTTTAATCCCATTTCTTGACGAGAGTTTATGGAGTCACACACAAACAGAAAACACTAACAAAATTGCTCCAGTGACAACGAAGACACAGGCGAACCCCACCCTCTCCCCCCAGAAAAAGTGGGGTGGTTGAAAAATACACAAGGAGAGATGACCCCTCAAAAATGGTGCCCGTGAAACATTAGGAGAGCCATGACTCCCACCAAAAACAAGGTGCCAGATGCGCCATGGAGTGACATGACCTCGCAAAAACCATGATGCCAGATACAGAAGACAAATGTGCAAGTAGGGGGAAATATGTGGCGGGTTAAGCATATCCTCCTATGGAGGTGATCCATTTTCCACTAAAAACCACAAGCAGTCAGTGAATACAAAATAGTCAACATCAGGAAGGTGTCAGCAGTGAGGCTAACACCACAAATAGCAAGCAAACTTCAAGGAGTTGTCACAAGTGAGTTAAAAACTGTAAGTAGTAACTAAGAGAAGAAAAATGTCATGATCTGTCGTCATCAAAAGTTTGGGATTCACCCCGATCCAGAAAAGCTGGATTTCCATCTGATCCAGTGACACCTGGCTCTGAAAGCAAGACCCGGGGTAAAAGAAAATGTCTGATCCTTAATACCACTTACACCCAACAAAATATATTCACCAGGAAACAAATGAAAGTCTACATTGAGGGTCTTACCCTCAACTTGGACAGGAACATTCCTAACGCAGGAAACCACTTGATACAACTCTTGGCTGAAGGGGAAGTACCGCGGTATGGGCGGCTCTACAACATCTACCTTCAGGCCAAGTCTCCTGGCCTCATTTATTGGTAGTAAATTGAAGTAGGCACCAGTATCGATCTTCACATCTCCAAACACTTTATCATTAATTCTGACTGTTTTTCTAAAGCGACGGATACTGAATTCGGGTTTCACCTCCGGCACCCTGAATGTCAACACTGGGCAAGACTCACAGGTGTTTAAACTACAGCTGCACGACTTTAAAAAACTCATTCCTAAAACTGCATAGGGCGCATCAACCCGCCCATCTGCCATCAGATCCATAACAACTTTCACTGGCCCGCTCACCGATTCCAACACAACTTCCACATTTTTCTTGCATGGAATTTCGCCAAACTTTTGGTCCAAGGGATAAAAGGCGTCCACTAAGCCATAGTGGTGAATAGCCTTAACTGTGATCAAATTAACCTCAGCCCCTGTGTCTACTATGAAAGGTACGCACACATTTTGAATCTTGATGTTAACACTGAGTTTGGGTTTCCCCGTCAAATTTGTCCAAGTCAGAGGCACACTGTACAATGACATCATGAATTCAGTGTGAAAAGTAGAGTAATTTGTTTTACAAATAATAAAGTCAATGTATAAAACAAATTACAAGCGAAAGAATAGAGAAAAATTTCTCGTACGTTTTACCTCACAGATCGTTCGGTGAAGACTGAGGTGAAGCTACTGTTGGCCCTTATTTAAATTACTCCGTTTTCTATGAGTTTCGTTTTCTGCATTAGGTTTGAAAAGATGACCATAAAAAAATAAACACCATTATTCCTTTGTAAAGTCAATAGCGACCAATCATATTGTGCATAATTATAGAAAAGAAACAAAACATGTAGGCTGGAAATAACAATCGTAGCTCGAGATTTCTCTAGGGTGGCATTCAGCCATAATTAACCTTGAAGTACTGCACAAATATTCAGTTGAAACAAGTGTACATTATCTTTCATTAAGTTACAGTAAGAAATACAGTGTGGTGAGAAAAAAAAAAAAAAAAACATTTCTTTTGTTGTATAAGCACTGTGTACCTTTTAAAACTATAAATAATTCAATCACTCAACATGACGGAGTCAGCCAATCTCAACCTTAGGACAGAACTATAAACACGACCCAAGGAATTCAAATCACTGGCTGCAGAAACCATTGTACAGGTATGTGCATCATTCTTTAACGACACAACAAAATGTAGCAGGTAATAATAAACGTTTTGAACAATGCAGATAAACATGACCGATTGCGGACCAAAAAAGAGAGGGAAGATCATTACCAGTACTGGAAGAAACTGATGTACGTTTGTTTTTACTGTATTGGTGTCATTAAAAGAAAAAATGTATATGTGCTCTGTATACCCTTCCAACAATGAGCATTTCAATCAGTCTACACTCACTGTGAAGTAACTTTAACCAGTCATTGGAACGAGCATTGATTGCAAACTTTCGTGTGAAAACCGAGGCAATAATAAATCATTTTCCAGGTCAAACATATTCATCAATAATGAACAGCAAGGCTTCGTATCACACAGACCTACAGCTCTGCAGTTACTAAGAGTGGTGGACACATGGATGTGATATGTTTTGACTTTATGAAGGCCTTGGACAACTTTCAACATAACGTTCCTTTCAAGATAGAAAGCTTTAGAAAAGTAGCTTTTTCAGCTGATTACATAATATTTGACATGCAGAATGCAGAGAGTTCTTGTAAATGATGTATATTCTAAATGGAAACCAGTGATCAGTGGCAAATGTTATTCTCTTTTTACGAAAGGCAATATAAATATCCAAGTCAACTACAGACCTGCATCATTGACAAGCATAGCAGTTAGGGTGATGGAGACACTAGAAAGTGATGCAGCACCCATAATTAGAAACGATACCTGTATATATCATTACATAATTTCAGGAGCAAGAGGCTCTGTCTTGTTAATCTGTTTATTTACCTGGCTGATGTAATTAATGCAGTGGACAGGAAAATGCGTAGATGTCAAGTACCTCGGCTGCCTTTGACAGAGAACATCAGATACCAGGGCGGCATTTAGCGCTGCAGAGGCCCTGAGCCAGCAAATGGTGGAGGCCTCTACCCTCTTGTTTGTAAGTCTGTATTATATCAAATGTTTTAATGCATTACGAGTTTCATTTAATCAGTGATCCGTACGAACAGACTCAATGTAGTTCATACTAGAGACACAGGTAATTTCATGCATGCAGCTTTTACTATGGGTTTGTGATATGACGTACAAAGCAATTATTACACTGTTAGAAAAACATAAGTTTACACATTTCGTATCACCTTGTACTTTATACAGACTTACCTACATGGAGAAAATTTGTAGCCAAGTCTTTGAAGATTCTTATTTCTTAAGGCATTTTTTTTTTTTTTTTTTTTTTTTTTTTTTTTTTTTGAGGACCACTGATACCCAATGAACTTAGTTTCATACGTCCAGAATGGTTGACAGTCATGCAGTGCTAAAATCAAATAGTATCACATCAACAACACATCCAGACAGTTGCCAAAAAGTTACATCATTGTCCACAAGCAAACAGCCAATCATGAACAGTTCTACCCTGCCTAAATCAAAACTGGTTTTCAGGGAAGAGTACAGCTCTGGTGATGCTTCTCTCTTCAGTATCTGACAAACATGGAAGAGGGAAATAACCATGCTAGGGCAAAACTATACGGTAGCTCAGTGTTGACTCCATCAGGTACAGTACATACGGTATTAATGTTTACAGCCAGCAGAGCGGATCTCTTATCGACATCAACTGCCAACAAAGGCTTTTTACTCAGAATAATGAAACAAAAACTGAAATACATCCTGAAAGGTGATGTCCTGTGGTATAACATACCTTGATATACACTGAAAAATAATCAACAGTGATCTTCCATGGGTAGAGTCTCCCTATTAAGTCACCGCTGTCCAACTTCTGGGGACCAACTGTTAGTGCAACTGCGTTCTTCTCTCTTATGTATGCATGATGTGGCTTAGAGGAAGACTGAATTTTGTTAAGCACTTCATATTCAATTGTTAAAATGTATAACAATGGTTGTGGTACCTTTTTTGACGGGAGATATAGTATGTAAGCCAGAGCCTGTGAAGGTTCTGCAAAACTACCCTGGATTCCTCTTCAGCCCTTCCATCACTGCCAAGCAGTTTTACAGTAAGTGCTATAGCAGGAGAATGGTTTAATCATTTTTTTTTTTCTACTTTCAAAACTTGACCAATCTGATTAACCTGAGACTCTTGTGTGTGTGTGTGTGTATATATATATATATATATATATATATATATATATATATATATATATATGTATGTATGTATGTATCACCAGTAATTTTCTTTATAAATATGACAAAAACAATCATATACATAATATTGCCCGTAAAAGAGGGAGGTGGTGGTGATGGAGCTCTGGTTTCCTTGTTCACTGCAATATACTTCCAAGATATCACCATGACACCACTGTGCAATCATCTTAGGAATTATTAGTTTTAAGGAAATGACAAAATTCGATATAGGGAAGTACTGTCTCTGCAGTTGAATAGTGAGCAAACTGAATGACCTCTCATCACACAGAGTGCAGTCAAATACTGTATGGATATGATTTTAAAAAGAAACTTAACAAACAATGGAGAGACAGGCACAGATACATATGGGTAACTACAGTATAAAGATTCCATTAAATACGTCAATCCAAACTTCACCATTAAAACAGATCTCAACCTGTAAATCGAAAACTGAAATGAGCTGGACACACAGGTTGAAATCCTCTTCCAGAAGTTCGCTTGTCAATAGCTTCTGAGCATCTGTGAGTACAATTTAATGTCATGTTGTACTAGGGGTATACAACTCAGTCCACAACACAGCCTAGTTTGCTGTGGACCGCCATACCTGTGGATTTGTGGTACCCTTTACCTTTGAACCCATCCTCATTATAGCCTGGCTGACTGATATGGGGTCATTAACCAGGTGAATTCAGGATGAGGAGAACATAACAATCAAATCACATTAAAAAAAAAAAAAAAAAGATTCATGAAAAAAAGTATGGGGTGAAACTAATGATTCAGATAATGTTTCCAACTGGAACCTTTTAATCCCATTTCTTGACGAGAGTTTATGGAGTCACACACAAACAGAAAACACTAACAAAATTGCTCCAGTGACAACGAAGACACAGGCGAACCCCACCCTCTCACCCCAGAAAAAGTGGGGTTGGTTGAAAAATACACAAGGAGAGATGACCCCTCAAAAATGGTGCCCGTGAAACATTAGGAGAGCCATGACTCCCACCAAAAACAAGGTGCCAGATACGCCATGGAGTGACATGACCTCGCAAAAACCATGATGCCAGATACAGAAGACAAATGTGCAAGCAGGGGGAAATATGTGGCGGGTTAAGCATATCCTCCTATGGAGGTGATCCATTTTCCACTAAAAACCACAAGCAGTCAGTGAATACAAAATAGTCAACATCAGGAAGGTGTCAGCAGTGAGGCTAACACCACAAATAGCAAGCAAACTTCAAGGAGTTGTCACAAGTGAGTTAAAAACTGTAAGTAGTAACTAAGAGAAGAAAAATGTCATGATCTGTCGTCATCAAAAGTTTGGGATTCACCCCGATCCAGAAAAGCTGGATTTCCATCTGATCCAGTGACACCTGGCTCTGAAAGCAAGACCCGGGGTAAAAGAAAATGTCTGATCCTTAATACCACTTACACCCAACAAAATATATTCACCAGGAAACAAATGAAAGTCTACATTGAGGGTCTTACCCTCAACTTGGACAGGAACATTCCTAACGCAGGAAACCACTTGATACAACTCTTGGCTGAAGGGGAAGTACCGCGGTATGGGCGGCTCTACAACATCTACCTTCAGGCCAAGTCTCCTGGCCTCATTTATTGGTAGTAAATTGAAGTAGGCACCAGTATCGATCTTCACATCTCCAAACACTTTATCATTAATTCTGACTGTTTTTCTAAAGCGACGGATACTGAATTCGGGTTTCACCTCCGGCACCCTGAATGTCAACACTGGGCAAGACTCACAGGTGTTTAAACTACAACTGCACGACTTTAAAAAACTCATTCCTATAACTGCATAGGGCGCATCAACCCGCCCATCTGCCATCAGATCCATAACAACTTTCACTGGCCCGCTCACCGATTCCAACACAACTTCCACATTTTTCTTGCATGGAATTTCGCCAAACTTTTTGTCCAAGGGATAAAAGGCGTCCACTAAGCCATAGTGGTGAATAGCCTTAACTGTGATCAAATTAACCTCAGCCCCTGTGTCTACTATGAAAGGTACGCACACATTTTGAATCTTGATGTTAACACTGAGTTTGGGTTTCCCCGTCAAATTTGTCCAAGTCAGAGGCACACTGTACAATGACATCATGAATTCAGTGTGAAAAGTAGAGTAATTTGTTTTACAAATAATAAAGTCAATGTATAAAACAAATTACAAGCGAAAGAATAGAGAAAAATTTCTCGTACGTTTTACCTCACAGATCGTTCGGTGAAGACTGAGGTGAAGCTACTGTTGGCCCTTATTTAAATTACTCCGTTTTCTATGAGTTTCGTTTTCTGCATTAGGTTTGAAAAGATGACCATAAAAAAATAAACACCATTATTCCTTTGTAAAGTCAATAGCGACCAATCATATTGTGCATAATTATAGAAAAGAAACAAAACATGTAGGCTGGAAATGACAATCGTAGCTCGAGATTTCTCTAGGGTGGCATTCAGCCATAATTAACCTTGAAGTACTGCACAAATATTCAGTTGAAACAAGTGTACATTATCTTTCATTAAGTTACAGTAAGAAATACAGTGTGGTGAGAAAAAAAAAAAAAAAAACATTTCTTTTGTTGTATAAGCACTGTGTACCTTTTAAAACTATAAATAATTCAATCACTCAACATGACGGAGTCAGCCAATCTCAACCTTAGGACAGAACTATAAACACGACCCAAGGAATTCAAAACACTGGCTGCAGAAACCATTGTACAGGTATGTGCATCATTCTTTAACGACACAACAAAATGTAGCAGGTAATAATAAACGTTTTGAACAATGCAGATAAACATGACCGATTGCGGACCAAAAAAGAGAGAGAAGATCACTACCAGTACTGGAAGAAACTGATGTACGTTTTTTTTTTTTTTACTGTATTGGTGTTATTAAAAGAAAAAATGTATATGTGCTCTGTATACCCTTCCAACAATGAGCATTTCAATCAGTCTACACTCACTGTGAAGTAACTTTAACCAGTCATTGCAACGAGCATTGATTGCAAACTTTCGTGTGAAAACCGAGGCAATAATAAATCATTTTCCAGGTCAAACATATTCATCAATAATGAACAGCAAGGCTTCGTATCACACAGACCTACAGCTCTGCAGTTACTAAGAGTGGTGGACACATGGATGTGATATGTTTTGACTTTATGAAGGCCTTGGACAACTTTCAACATAACGAAGGGAGAAACCTGTACTGTACACAGGAAAAATCATCTGATAAATTACCAATATGCCGGGAATCGAACCCGGTACTTTCAGGTGAGAGAGCCAGGCAGCATACCACTTCACCACGACCAGGTAAAAGTTTAATAATGTTGTCACAATCTTGTAACCAACGTCCCTCCGCCCTCACTGGGCATCAAGAAGATGAGTTAACCCCCTGGCACTCGGGCAAGTAGATGCTTTTAATCTATCCCAAGCACTTACGGCAAGTCAGAATGAAGGGAGAAACCTGTACTGTACACAAGAAAAATCATCTGATAAATTACCAATATGCTGGTAATCGAACCCGGGACTCTCAGATTAGAAATGGCAGCATACCACTACACCACGATTTACCCGAGTGCCAGGGGGTTAACTCATCTTCTTGATGCCCAGTGGGGGCGGAGGGACGTTGGTTACAAGGTTGTGACAACATGAAAAAACTTATATTTGGTAGTGGTGTAGTGGTATGCTGCCTGGCTCTCACCTGAGAGTACCGGGTTCGATTCCCGGTATATTGGTAATTCATCAGATGATTTTTCCTGTGTACAGTACAGGTTTCTCCCTTCGTTATGTTGAAAGTTGTCCAAGGCCTTCATAAAGTCAAAACATATCACATCCATGTGTCCACCACTCTTAGTAACTGCAGAGCTGTAGGTCTGTGTGATACGAAGCCTTGCTGTTCATTATTGATGAATATGTTTGACCTGGAAAATGATTTATTATTGCCTCGGTTTTCACACGAAAGTTTGCAATCAATGCTCGTTCCAATGACTGGTTAAAGTTACTTCACAGTGAGTGTAGACTGATTGAAATGCTCATTGTTGGAAGGGTATACAGAGCACATATACATTTTTTCTTTTAATGACACCAATACAGTAAAAACAAACGTACATCAGTTTCTTCCAGTACTGGTAGTGATCTTCCCTCTCTTTTTTGGTCCGCAATCGGTCATGTTTATCTGCATTGTTCAAAACGTTTATTATTACCTGCTACATTTTGTTGTGTCGTTAAAGAATGATGCACATACCTGTACAATGGTTTCTGCAGCCAGTGATTTGAATTCCTTGGGTCGTGTTTATAGTTCTGTCCTAAGGTTGAGATTGGCTGACTCCGTCATGTTGAGTGATTGAATTATTTATAGTTTTAAAAGGTACACAGTGCTTATACAACAAAAGAAATGTTTTTTTTTTTTTCTCACCACACTGTATTTCTTACTGTAACTTAATGAAAGATAATGTACACTTGTATCAACTGAATATTTGTGCAGTACTTCAAGGTTAATTATTGGCTGAATGCCACCCTAGAGAAATCTCGAGCTACGATTGTCATTTCCAGCCTACATGTTTTGTTTCTTTTCTAAAATTATGCACAATATGATTGGTCGCCATTGACTTTACAAAGGAATAATGGTGTTTATTTTCTTATGGTCATCTTTTCAAACCTAATGCAGAAAACGAAACTCATAGAAAACGGAGTAATTTAAATAAGGGCCAACAGTTCAGAACTTCAGTACCACCTGGGGCCCATCAGTGTCGCTATGATTGAGGGAGGGTGTAGACGTGTGTTGGTTATACCCGTGGCGCCTGGCTGTCTACCCTTGGGTCTGGACACTCAGTTGCCTGTCTACGGCGGGAGGGGATGGCTGCATGCGGCTCCTGGGGTTGCAGATGGCAGCCTCCTACTGTGCTAAGCAGTACAGACTTGCCAACACCTATAACGATTTATTCTGTATATTAAACCTCAATAACCTCTTGTTTGTTACTGATGCAAACTACAAATATGTCGACGTCAGAGCGACACAAATGACATCACCAGACTGTCAAGGTGCAATAGACAAAATAAATCGCTAAGGAAGAGGTGTTTTGGCGTTGTAGTAGCCTACATATTCCTTGGTCATATATTCTGCCTTTTACATAATGACATTGACTTTTATGCTGCCTGTTTCGTTGACATGGTTTGCCACAGCGACAGACATTACAATACTGAGCTGTGCTGAGAGAGAGAGAAAGACGAAATTCAGGGTGGCTCAGACGTGTTCCTCCTCCTCCTCTCTCTCTCTCTCTGCTATACAGAGCAGTGCTGATAAAATCATAAGTGTATATGAGTACCGATGTGTGTTTGAGTACTGGTGTGCATCTGTATGTTATGTGAACCTGTGTGCATTTATAGGAAACTGTGTGTGTGTGTGTGTAATTCACCGGGTCGGTCAGGATCACTTGATGGTCGTGATCGTCAGCTTTTACCCTCCCGGAAGGGAGCTCAGAGCTCATATAGTCCGATCTAAGGGCAAGGCTGTGACCTTCACACACGCACACACCCGTCCCCTTGCTCAAGGGGGACAGTAACCACCCACTTCGTCTGAAACTTTTCGCAACCTGAGCGAGGCGCGAACTCCCGTCCACCAGTTGGCAAGCGGGAACGTTACCACTGCACCAGCGAGCGGTGTGTGTGTGTGTGTGTGTGTGTGTGTTCTTACATAACTGTATCTTTACAGGAATGAGTCAAGCTCGTATTGTCCCGTGTCTTAAACCATATTTATCGTACATATCCTTAAATTTATGAATTGTTTTGGCACACACTATTTCATTCGGTAGTGCATTCCACTGATCAATTGCTCTATTTGGGAAACTAAATTTCCTTACGTCTTTATCACCTCTCCTCATACGCAGTTTTTTGCAGTGTCCTCTTGCTGATGCTTCCCCATAGGTTAAGTAATCATTTATGTCTATTTTCTCCTTTCCTGATATGCACTTATATAGCATTATCATGTCACCTTTTTTCCTTCTCTCTTGTAGTGTTGGTAGATTCAGTTTATTTAGTCTTTCTTCGTAGCTTAGATCCCTTAAGCTTGGTATCCATCTTGTAGCGGCCCTTTGAACTTTTTCAATCTTGTCTATATGCTTTTTGAGATGAGGACTCCAGACTACTGATGCATATTCCAGGGTTGGTCTAATGAATGATGTTATTATCCTTCTTAGCATGTCTTCATTTATGTATGTGAATGCTATTCTCATATTTGCAAGCAGTGTATACAGGTTCATACATGTTCCGTGTGTGTGTGTGTGTGTGTGAAAGAGTGTGTATGCATTTGATTGTATATATATATATATATATATATATATATATATATATATATATATATATATATATATATATACCCGGTGTGTGTGTGTATATATATATATATATATATATATATATATATATATATATATATATATATATATTGTTTGTTTTTAGTTACAGCAGGGAAGAAAGGTTGCTGGTTCTTTGAAAACAGTGATAAGAAACAGGGAAGTGAGCATGGAAGTGAAAAAGTTACTACATGACAGTATTGTGATACCAACTCTAACGTACGCAAGTGAAGCTTGGACGTTGTTGGAAGGACACAAGTCAAGAGTGAGAGCCGTGGAAATGAGTTATTTAAGAGGAGCCTGTGGAGTCACATGGAGAGACAGGCTGACGAATGAGGATATAAAGGAGCTTTGTGGTGTTGATGTGGATGTGATAGGAAGCGTTATGAGGAACACACTGAGGTGGTTTGGCCATGTGGAGAGAATGGAGGGTCAAAGACTGACGAAGAGAGTGTATGTGAGTGAGGTGGAGGGGGAAAGAGGGAGGGGGAGGCCGAGGATGAGATGGAGAGATGGGGTGGAGAGGTATATGAGAGAGGAGGGTGTGAGTTGGGAGCAGGGGAGTGAAATGGCGGGGGACAGGGCGACTTGGAGGCGATTTGTTTGTGGCCACCCCAAACGGGATTGAGGCGTCTGGCAATATATATATATATATATATATATATATATATATATATATATATATACACTATATATATATATCTATATATATATATATATATATATATATATATATATATATATATGTATATGCTTGACCACATGTTTTAATGAAATTCCCGTCAGACAACTCTCAGTTGTTGACAGACATACTGTACACACACACACACACACACACACACACACACACACACACACACACACACTGAGTGTAATCTTTTCTATGTCAGGCGATTTTCATTTTTAATATAAGAGTGAATTTCTAGCATTTTATCTATCTATCTATCTACCTCTCTTTTGCCAGACGCCTTAATCCCGTAAGGGGTGGCCACAAACATTTCGCCTCCATGTCGCCCTGTCCCCCGACGTTTCACTGCCCTGCTCCCAGCTCACACCCCCCTCTCTCATATACCTCTCCACTCCATCCCTCCATCTCATCCTTGGCCTCCCCCTCTCTCATATACCTCTCCGCTCCATCCCTCCATCTCATCCTTGGCCTCCCCCTCTCTCATATACCTCTCCGCTCCATCCCTCCATTTCATCCTTGGCCTCCCCCTCTCTCATATACCTCTCCGCTCCATCCCTCCATCTCATCCTTGGCCTCCCCCTCCCTCTCTCATATACCTCTCCACTCCATCCCTCCATCTCATCCTTGGCCTCCCCCTCTCTCATATACCTCTCCACTCCATCCCTCCATCTCATCCTCGGCCTCCCCCTCTCTCATATACCTCTCCACTCCATCCCTCCATCTCATCCTCGGCCTCCCCCTCTCTCATATACCTCTCCACTCCATCCCTCCATCTCATCCTCGGCCTGCCCCTGCAAGACCATCTTTGTCTAAATAAAACCATTTGGCGCTAATCAGCCGGGCTGAAGGGGTACATTGAGTTGGCTTCTTGTGTAGGTATTGTAGTTGTTGACAGAACCCCGGCACCTTGACTGTGCACACTGGAGGCGTCAGGGTGGTGGCGGTAGGTGAGGCAGGGGGGTGTGAGGCAGAGAAGGGTTAAGGAGAGGCAAAGGTGTTGGTGTAGCAGGTAGGCAGGGGGGTGTGAGGCAGAGAAGGGTTAAGGAGAGGCAGGGATGTTGGTGTAGCAGGTAGGCAGGGGGGTGTGAGGCAGAGAAGGGTTAAGGAGAGGCAGGGGTGTTAGTGGTGGCAGGTAGGCACGGGGTTTGAGGCAGAGAAGAGTAAGGAGAGGCAGGGGTGTTGGTGGTGGCAGGTAGGCAGGGGGGGGTGAGGCAGAGAAGGGCTAAGGAGAGGCAGGGGTGTTGGTGTAGCAGGCAGGCAGGGCAGGCTTGAGGAAAGGTAGGGTGGCATGAGTGGAAGGGACAGAGGTGCAGGCGGCAAGGGTGGCGGTACTCAGTGTGTTGGAGGTAAACAAGAGGCAGGGCTGGGTTGGATGTCAGGTGGGGTTGGGTAAGTACTATGTCATTTATAGCAACACAATGGCCATCAACGCGTTATAATGATAGGCATAATAAATCATACCTACATTTGCATGCTAAATTCCACTGACATCGTTTGGTGTGCAAACAAATGGTACAACACTACAATAACATGAATGCCAGCCACTTTGCGTAGGGCTTAGGCTGTCAACAGTTATTTCATCGCTAATAATATTACCTTTATAAAATAGTATATCCTCAAATAAGGCCGATATCACGTTTTCTCACACTGGACGGGAAAACGATAGTGACCTTATTTTCTGTTGTATACATCACAAACATGTATATTAATGCAGTATTAATGTACAGTTAGATGTTTACCACTAATTCGTACAGATTTATCCCTGAGGCACGAGTGAAAGATTTGATATAGTACGTACATTTGCGGTGATTGGCTGCGGAGCCTGACGCCGGAAAGAGATGACATCTGATTGGCTGTGTGACGTCACTACACTACCCACAATGCAACAGCCGACCAGGAGGGCAGGCGCAGGCAAGGAAGTTACCGGTGTGGGTTTTTTGTTGGTGTATTTTTGTCAATGTACCAACTTGTGTTGCACTTACACAAGACTATGGGCCACATCAGCAGTGTGAGACAACAGCGAGCTGCCAGAACGAGGCAGCGTGTGTCTAGCAGCACAAATGAACGGGTAAGGCGTGTGAAAATAGCAAGCCTGTGCTGGTGTCAATATGGCATAGAATGTGAGGCGTGAGGTGTGGCTGCGTGAACCTGACGCAGTGCCATTGTTTTGGTCAATACCAGCAATATAGTTCAGGCACCTTGCATAGACGGAAAATGTTGTCCTGTTGCAGGTAATTTCTTACAGATCCAGTAAGTCTTAGAGACACTGGCATTACATTACTTCAACAGCACTTTATGATTAGCATCATGTTACCGTAACATGTGCCTATCACCTCCCTTCCTGCTGGAGAGGGGGCTCCCTATTACCATAGACTCTCTTTACCACCGCCACCTAACCAGCACCATCACCACCTCCATGTAGTCACCTCCCATCCACCACTGCCACCACCACCCAACCATCATCTCCACCCGACCACCCTACCACCACCACCACCACTCCCCAACCATCATCTCCACCAGACCACCCTACCACCACCACCACTCCCCACACCACGTCCCAACCTAACTTGTGTAGGTAGATGCAGTGTGGTATAATGTGGGTTTCTTTGTTAATGGCAAGTAGTTGTAGCTTGTCCACTACCTGCAGGTATTATTATTATTATTATTATTATTATTATTATTAATTATTAAGGGTAAAATTACCTGCGTCGACGGATGTCAGGATTCTCGACATGAGTGTACTCTGTGGTGAGAGTGATGCACATGAACTGCAAGTGTTGTGATCGTTCTTGCGCTCGCGTGTGTGTGTGTGTGTGTGTGTGTGTGTGTGTGTGTGTGTGTGTGTGTGTGTGTGTGTGTGTGTGTGTGTGTGTTTCAGAAAGTCGAATTGCCTTAGTGCAAACTAATCATGACAGGTAACGATCAAGCAAAGGGTTTAACGACGTGCAATTGGCCACGTCATTCAGTGATAGCCAGACTGTCAGATTGGACCTACGGGGACCAGAGGAAGGTGTTGTCTGTGAGAGAGAGAGAGAGAGAGAGAGAGAGAGAGAGAGAGAGGCAGGGGAAGAAAGAGGGTGGAAGGGATGAGGGCTACACAGGGAAAGCAAAGAGAGGAGAGATTTGAAGGAAGGTAAGGAAGACGGGGATGGAAGCGAAGGAAACAGAGGAAGGAGAGGGAGAGAAAAAGACCGAGTTTGTGAGAGATATTGTGAGAGATTGTGAATAAATGAAGGCTTGGGTTAGGGCATGAGAGGAAGGTGGGGATGAGTGATAGTGGAATGACTGGCAGGCGATTGGATAGGAGGGATGATGATGATGAATATAGGCTTTGATCACACACACACACACACACACACACACACACACACACATTGTATAGGAGGGATGATGATGATGATGATGAATATAGGCTTTGATCAGACACACACACACACACACACACACACACACACACACACACACACACACATTGTATAGGAGGGATGATGATGATGAATATAGGCTTTGATCTCACACACACACACACACACACACACACACACACACACACACACACACACACACACACTGCAACGCCTCCCCCCTACACACATGTACTAAAAATAATCGTCTCTTCAAGCTAACCCCTCCGGCAGCAAGACACAGGTACTTTACACGAGCCACGGGGCATTACCAGTCAGAGTAAGTGAGCCGAGTGCCGCGGTAACACAGATGTCAACAGCAGCTGCCGGGGAGGGAAAGAACGACAGAGTATACCAACCAACACAGTCACAGTAATAGTCATGTTCCACGTATATATCTCACTTGCTGTATTGTACTTCTTCCTGTTTGGTCTTCAGTGACAACCTTCTTTTTAATCTACCGGGTACCTCGTTTGTTTGAGTTGCCTGCCGCCGCTTCCTGTGAGTGTTGATCACCCCCACACTCTCACAGCACACAGTAACACCATTCTCTCAGTCAGTTCCCATCCTCACTCGCGCACATCCACACCATATCAAACTTCCATCCTCATGCCAACCCCCCTCCACCACACGACACACACCTCCATTCCCTACCCACACCCACACCCAACTTAAACCCACAATAAACGCCCGCACGCCCCACAACACCCACACATCTCCCCCGAGCAAGAGAGAAACATACGATGGTCTCCCTCATTTAGCACACCACCACAGCCAAACAGCCCTTACCCTACACACCCCTACCACCTCTGACAGTACATACACAATCAAAATACAATCCCACACATCCCCACATCCTCCTAACCCACAGTCATCCTTCCCCACACCCACAGTACACCCACAAATCTCCTCCCCCAGCAAGGTAAAAAAATATTCTTTCATAACAGCACTTCCAACAACACTATTAGCAATACACTTACATTCACGGTATACCCCCCCCACACACACCCACAGACCTCCACCTAAACCCACACGCCCACACATCTCTTCTCCGGCTTCTATCCCCTTTAAACCCTGTCATCCATCCCTTTCAGTCCCTCTCACATATCCCTTTCAGTCCCTCTCACGTATCCCTTTCAGTCCCTCTCACGTATCCCTTTCAGTCCCTCTCACGTATCCCTTTCAGTCCCTCTCACGTATCCCTTTCAGTCCCTCTCACGTATCCCTTTCAGTCCCTCTCACGTATCCCTTTCAGTCTCTCTCACGTATCCCTTTCAGTCCCTCTCACGTATCCCTTTCCGTCCCTCTCACGTATCCCTTTCAGTCCCTCTCACGTATCCCTTTCAGTCCCTCTCACGTATCCCTTTCCGTCCCTCTCACGTATCCCTTTCAACCCCTCTCACGTATCCCTTTCAGTCCCTCTCACGTATCCCTTTCAGTCCCTCTCACGTATCCCTTTCAGTCCCTCTCACGTATCCCTTTCAACCCCTCTCACGTATCCCTTTCAACCCCTCTCACGTATCCCTTTCAGTCCCTCTCACGTATCCCTTTCAGTCCCTCTCACGTATCCCTTTCAGTCCCTCTCACGTATCCCTTTCAGGCCCTCTCACGTATCCCTTTCAGGCCCTCTCACGTATCCCTTTCAACCCCTCTCACGTATCCCTTTCAGTCCCTCTCACGTATCCCTTTCAGTCCCTCTCACGTATCCCTTTCAGGCCCTCTCACGTATCCCTTTCAGGCCCTCTCACGTATCCCTTTCAGTCCCTCTCTTACCGCCTCACTCACTGTCTCCTCTCTCTTTTCTCTCTTTACTCTCTTTCAGCAGTCTAGCCCTCTTTTCTCTTTCTAATTCTTTTGTAGCCCTCTTAGTCCCAGCCCAGCCTCGTTGGTGAGCTGTTGCCCCTCTCAGCCTACCTCTCCCCTCCCTTCTCTCTCTCTCTCTCTCTCTCTCTCTCTCACACACACACACACACACACACACACACACACACACACACACACACACACACACACACACACACAACTCAGTACAATGGTGTGGGCCAGGGCTTTGCCTATTGCCTGCGTGTTGAATTATTTTTCCCGTCAAAATTCATGTAATAACACGACAGAAATATATCCAATAGCGGGAGAGAGAGAGAGAGAGAGACGTAGACAAAAAATAGTCACCGGACTGAGAGGGTTAAGGGTGGTATTCTGAGAGGCTGGATATTTCGTAACTGCTCTTCCTTAACGACTTATTTTGCACTTTACGCCTCAGTAATATTTTGCATGTTATTGACAAGAACCATGTCGGTATTAAAACGCTACAAATGGCCTACAGGAGAATGTTAATGTTTAATATACGGGATAAATCGCTTAGGCAAAGGTGCTACGAAGCCTACCAGCGGATGCCAGTGTAAGGCAGCTCTATGATACCGCTGATAAGGCTCATATCCCAGGGATAAGCGATGGAGCACACAGACGAGCCATAAAAATGAATTAACACAGAAGCAAGAGACTGTCGGCCGGCGCCAAGTTTTGAAAATATTGTCCTTCATATGGGAGATTTCGTAGTACCACTTCCTCGGTTATTTATTTTGCATATTACATTTTAATATTGATTTTCATATTTTCTCACACTTTTATAATCGACGTAGATTCCATTTATAACATACTGGAGGATTTTATGGTATATGCGACAAGTAATAGCCGAGGAAGAGACACTACGGAATCTCCAAGTCATTTTCGGCATGAACTTTAATGTCGGCACAACTGCAAGTCAGAGTAACATAGAAGAGAATATTAAGGTGTTTGGTGCAAAATAAATCGCTGAAGAAGAAGTGTTACGGAATGATCAGAATTAGTTGAAAATTAATCCGTAATATCGCTGGAATGGTGGCCTTCGCAACAGTTTTTCCATAGCGATTCATTTTCAAATTAGGCCTTTCTGTTGGCATGTATGATATTTATACTTTGCCAATACCGCCATAGTTTGCATCAATCGCACACAAGAGAATATTAAGGCTGAGTGTGCAAAATAGTTCGCCGAGAAGGAAATGTTACGAAATCTCCTATATGAGAGATTACGGCTTAAATTTAAATCTCGGCACAGTTGCCTCAGTAACCTACAATAGAATATTAAGGTGTAATGTGCACAATAAATCGCTGAGGAAGAGGTGTTACGAAGCCTCCCAAATCGGGGTTGAAAATGAAGCCGTTATCTCGTTGAAATGGAAGGATTCTTAGCATCTTTTCCTGAGCCATTTATTTTGCATATTACACCTTGCTGTCCTGTTGGACGTTATTTGTATTTTTGAATATAGTCGTAGTTTGTATTAACACCATATTAGAGGATATTAAGGTGTAGCAGGAAAAATAAATCGCCGAGGAAGGGATATGACGAAGCCTCCAAGAAGTGTCCGAGAAAACGGTTGAATTTCGAGTTGGTGATTTTGTTGTTTTATGTTGTGTGTAAATATGTGACGTTATTGACAGTATTGCTGGAAGGTTTTTGTTTAGTTTTTAAGCCGCCTAAATCACCGTATACATATATGAGTGTAGTGCAGGAGTGCTGATGGGTGAATTTCTGCGTTGGTGTGTGTGTGTGTGTGTGTGTGTGTGTGTGTGTGTGTGTAAGGAAAAAGTACCAAGTCGGGGAGAAATATTAGTCGAGGGAAAATGCAGCAGACAGGGAAAAGGATGGCTTAGGGGAAAGTCATGGCAGGAAAGAAGGATGGAGGAGGAAACGCTTGTCGCTGAGGGAAAAGTGAAGCCGAGGAAAAGATGTAGCGGGAAAAAATATTGTTTAGGGAATAAATTAGTGCAGGAAAAACTACAGTATTTGTGAGGGAAAACGACCTTTAGGGAAAATATATATCCCTTTGATGACAGCTGAGAGAGAGAGAGAGAGAGAATCTGAATCATCACCTTCATTACCATCATCATCATCATTACCACCATCATCATCATCAGCATCACCACCATCATCATCATCATCACCATCATCTTCATCATCATCATCATCATCATCATCACCACCATCACCATCATCATCATCACCATCATCATCATTATCACATCATTATATCCTGACTCGTATTTTTCTATTTAGATAATAATAATAATGATAATAATAATAATAATAATAATAAGATACCGTCAGCATCAAAATTCCAGTTTTATGGACTCTCTCTCTCTCTCTCTCTCTCCGCGGCCGGCCTGCCGCCGCCACAACAATCGCGCGGCTAAACAAACACAATATATTCACCTGTTTTGTCTTTTTCCTCTTCGTGTTTATTTTTTCTTCTTGTTATTTTTCCTGTTCTCTTTTTTCCTCTTGTTTTTCTTTCCTTGTCGCCTTTACTTGTGTCATTTATTCTTTTTTCTTAGCTTAACCCTTTTTCAGCCAGGACGTCTCCAGTGTTCAATTTGCTACGCCAAGAAAATTGTCTTAATTCTTTGAACTGAAAGGGTTAATGAGAACTGTACTATGCCATTACAGTGTTTGGAATAATATTATGGTTTTATGATTTTTTATGATTGTCTCTAGAATGATTGAAAAAATGATGGTGATGGTGACGATGATGGTGATGGTGATGATGATGATGGTGATGGTGATGATGATGGTCATGGTGATGATGATGATGATGGTGATGGTTATGATGATGAAGATGATGTTGATAGTGGTGCTGATGATGATAATGATGATGGCAGTAATGATGATGAACGTGATGGTGATGATGATGATAATAATGAAGATGATAGTGATGGTGATGATGGTGATGGTGATGTGATGATGATGATGGTGATGGTAATGTGATGCTGCTGCTGATGGTGATGCTGCTGCTGCTGATGATGATAGTAATAATGATGATGATGATGGTGATGATCATGATGATGATGATGGTGATGGTGATGATGATAGTGATGGTGATGATGATGGTGATGCTGATGCTGATGATGATAGTAATGATGATGATGATGGTGATGGTGGTGGTGATGATGATGATGGTGATGATGGTGAAGGTGATGATGATGGTGATGATGATGGTGATGGTGATGATGATGATGGTGATGATGATGACGATAGTAATGATGATGTGATGATGATGGTGATGATGGTGATGGCGATGATGGAGATGATGGTGATGGTGATGATGACAGTGATGGTGATGATGATGATGATGATGGTGATGATGATGATGGTGATGATGATGACGATAGTAATGATGATGTGATGATGGTGATGATGATGATGGTGATGATGATGGTGCTGATGGTGATGGAGATGATGGTGATGGTGATGGTGATGATGACAGTGATGGTGATGATGATGATGATGATGGTGATGATGATGATGATGATAGTAATGATGATGGTGATGATGATGATGATGGTGATGATGATGATGATAATAATGATGATGTGATGATGATGATGATGATAGTAATGATGATGTGATGATGATGATGATGATGATAGTGATGGTGATGATGATGATGATAATAATAATAATGATAGTGATGGTGATGATGGTGATGGTGATGATGGTGATGGTGATGATGATGAGGAGGAGGAGAAGTGAAGGAGACTGGTCCTCGCTGTGAAGGGGTTAATGTAATACTAGAAGTAATATACAAAATATGCATTACTGTGTGTACATTTATTAATATTGTTTGCACATTTATCGTGTGTACATTTATTAATACTGTGTGCACATTTATCGTGTGTACATTTATTAATATTGTGTGCACATTTATCGTGTGTACATTTATTAATACTGTGTGCACATTTATCGTGTGTACATTTATTAATATTGTGTGCACATTTATCGTGTGTACATTTATTAATACTGTGTGCACATTTATCGTGTGTACATTTATTAATATTGTGTGCACATTTATCGTATAGTATTGTGTGCACATTTATCGTGTGTACATTTATTAGTATTGTGTGCACATTTATCGTGTGTATATTTATTAATATTGTGTGCACATTTATCGTGTGTATATTTATTAATATTGTGTGCACATTTATCGTGTGTATATTTATTAATATTGTGTGCACTTTTATCGTGTGTACATTTATTAATATTGTGTGCACATTTATTGTGTTGTGTGTACATTTATTAATATTGTGTGCACATTTATCGTGTGTATATTTATTAGTATTGTGTGCACATTTATCGTGTGTATATTTATTAGTATTGTGTGTACATTTATCATGTGTACATTTATTAGTATTGTGTGTACATTTATCGTGTTGTGTGTACATTTAGTAATATTGTGTGTACATTTATCGTGTGTACATTTATAGTGTTGTGTGCCCATTTATCGTGTGTACATTTAGTAATATTGTGTGCACATTTATCGTGTGTACATTTATTAGTATTGTGTGTACATTTATCGTATAGTATTGTGTGCACATTTATCGTGTGTACATTTAGTAATATTGTGTGCACATTTATCGTGTGTACATTTAGTAATATTGTGTGCACATTTATCGTGTGTACATTTAGTAATATTGTGTGCACATTTATCGTATAGTACTGTGTGCACATTTATCGTGTGTACATTTAATAGTATTGTGTGTACATTTATCGTGTTGTGTGTACATTTAGTAATATTGTGTGTACATTTATCGTGTGTACATTTATTAGTATTGTGTGCACATTTATTGTGTTGTGTGTACATTTAGTAATATTGTGTGTACATTTATCGTGTGTACATTTATTAGTATTGTGCACATTTATTGTGTTGTGTGTACATTTAGTAATATTGTGTGTACATTTATCGTGTGTACATTTATTAGTATTGTGTGCACATTTATCGTGTTGTGTGTACATTTAGTAATATTGTGTGTACATTTATCGTGTGTACGTTTATTAGTATTGTGTGTACATTTAGTAATATTGTGTGTACATTTATCGTGTGTACATTTAGTAATATTGTGTGCACATTTATCGTGTGTACATTTATTAATATTGTGTGCACATTTATCGTGTTGTGTGTACATTTAGTAATATTGTGTGCACATTTATCGTATAGTACTGTGTGCACATTTATCGTGTGTACGTTTATTAGTATTGTGTGTACATTTATCGTGTTGTGTGTACATTTAGTAATATTGTGTGTACATTTATCGTGTGTACATTTATTAGTATTGTGTGCACATTTATTGTGTTGTGTGTACATTTAGTAATATTGTGTGCATATTTATCGTGTTCTGTGTACATTTATTAGTATTGTGTGCACATTTATCGTGTGTACATTTATTAGTATCGTGTGTACATTTATCGTGTTGTGTGTACATTTAGTAATATTGTGTGCACATTTATCGTGTTGTGTGTACATTTAGTAATATTGTGTGTACATTTATTAGTATTGTGTGTACATTTATCGTGTTGTGTGTACATTTAGTAATATTGTGTGCACATTTATCGTGTTGTGTGTACATTTAGTAATATTGTGTGCACATTTATCGTGTGTACATTTATTAGTATTGTGTGTACATTTATCGTGTTGTGTGTACATTTAGTAATATTGTTTTTTTATACCGGCACAAATTTGGTATCTGACAAATGCTGCAACTTGGTACTTACTGCACTGCAACTATGTATTGCATCTGCCTCCTTATTATTATTATTATTATTATTATTATTATTATTATTGTATTGTCGTTGTTGTTGTTGTTTTGATTATGAATTTTTGGCATTCCCTCCGTCTGACACAAAAATATTTCTTAATCGTCTTTTCTGCTATTATTATTATTATTATTGTTGTTGTTTTGTTGTTGTTGTTGCTGTTGCTGTTGTTGTTCTTTTAATTTTGATTTTTTGACCTTCCGTCTGGGGTTTAAAAATACGTCTTCTTCGTCTTCTCTGCTGTTATCATTATTTTCATTATTATTATTATCACTTGTCAGCATTATTATTGTCAGCATTGCTTCCATGTGCCACCAAAACAGTGCATTCAGTTGCAAGCCAGCAATCCCAGCCTGTCAGTACCGTAGGCCATAACTTCATCCACTCCTTTCCAAAGTTGACATTCTCTCTCCTTAGTACACATGTAGCCCAGCCAGCGCACTATGGCCTCAGCAGGTTTGGTTTATTTGACTTCCTGCCACGATTGCCCTTCCCTGGCCAACCATTTCTTTTCCTTGTGTACAAGATGGCTGGAGAGAGACTGTGTTGGCATGGAGGCAGTGGAAGGCAGCAGCAGGAGCAGGAGGAGGAGGAGCAGGAGGACGAGGAGGAATGATAGTTTGAGAATAAGGGGAGTGAGAGTGATGGAAGAGGAGGAGGAAGACAAGACGAGGAGAGATTAGATGATGATGAGGAGGAGGAAGAGGAGGAGGAGGAGAAGTGAGTGAAGTGTAGGGTGTAGGGGAAGAAAGAGATGATGGAAGAGAGAGGAGGTACAAGAGGAGGGGAAGGAAGGCAAGATGGAAGAGTGAGAGTTAAGGATGAGGAGTGGGAAGAGAGAGAGAGAGAGAGAGAGAGAGAGAGAGAGAGAGAGAGAGAGAGAGAGGCGGCGGAAGAGAAGAAAATGATCGAGGAGGAGGAGGAGGTGGAGGTGGAGGAGGAGGAGGAGGAGGAGTAAAACGAGTAAGTTCAAAGAGAGGAAGAAGAAAGAGAAAATGGAAGAGGAGGAGGGAAGGAGGAAGAATTTAAGCTGTGAATAGTGTGGAGAGAAAGGGAGAGAGAAAGAGAGAGAGAGTGGTAGACAGACAAAAAAAAATAGTCACCGGACTGAGAGGGTTAAGTGTGGTGTTCTGAGAGGCTGGATATTTGGTAACTGCTGTTCCTTAGCGATTTATTTAGCACATTACACCTCAGTATTATTGTACATGTTATTGACACAAACCATGTGGGTATTACAACGCTACAAATGGCCTACAGGAGTCAGTTAGTTAGGTTATATTTAGCACATTACACCTCAGTATTATTGTACATGTTATTGACACAAACCATGTGGGTATTACAACGCTACAAATGGCCTACAGGAGTCAGTTAGTTAGGTTATATTTAGCACATTACACCTCAGTATTATTGTACATGTTATTGACACAAACCATGTGGGTATTACAACGCTACAAATGGCCTACAGGAGTCAGTTAGTTAGGTGTGATTCCTGCCTCTGTATTTACTTAGTATGGACACGGCAGGAGGAAGGCCGTCAGGGTGGACTGCCAGTTGAATTACTGGGTGGATATGGAGGGGGAGGGTACGAGGATACAGAATTACTGGGGTGGATATGGAGAGGGAGGGTACGAGGATACAGAATTACTGGGGGGGATATGGAGGGGAGGTGGGGGAGGGTGGATATGGAGGGGAGGTACGAGGATACAGAATTACTGGGGTGGATATGGAGGGGGAGGGTACGAGGATACAGAATTACTGGGGTGGATATGGAGGGGGAGGGTACGAGGATACAGAATTACTGGGGTGGATATGGAGGGTGAGGGTGGGGATATACAGAATTACTGGGGGGGATATGGTGGGGGCGGGTACGAGGATATACAGAATTACTGGGGTGGATATGGAGGGGAGGGTACGGGGATATACAGAATTACTGGGGTGGATATGGAGGGTGAGGGTGGGGATATACAGAATTACTGGGGTGGATATGGCGGGGGCGGGTGGGGATATACAGAATTACTGGGGTGGATATGGAGGGGGAGGGTGGGGATATACAGAATTACTGGGGTGGATATGGAGGGGGAGGGTGGGGATATACAGAATTACTGGGGTGGATATGGAGGGGGAGGGTACGAGGATACGAATTACTGGGGTGGATATGGAGGGGGAGGGTGGGGATATACAGAATTACTGGGGTGGATATGGAGGGGGAGGGTGGGGATATACAGAATTACTGGGGTGGATATGGAGGGGGAGAGTGGGGATATACAGAATTACTGGGGTGGATATGGAGGGGGAGGGTGGGGATATACAGAATTACTGGGGTGGATATGGAGGGGGAGGGTACGAGGATACAGAATTACTGGGGGGGAATGGCTATGGAGGGGGAGGGTAGGGATATACAGAATTACTGGGGGGGAATGGCTATGGAGGGGGAGGGTGGGGATATACAGAATTACTGGGGGGGAATGGCTATGGAGGGGGAGGGTGGGGATATACAGAATTACTGGGGTGGATATGGAGGGGGAGGGTGGGGATATACAGAATTACTGGGGTGGATATGGAGGGGGAGGGTGGGGATATACAGAATTACTGGGGTGGATATGGAGGGGGAGGGTGGGGATATACAGAATTACTGGGGTGGATATGGAGGGGGAGGGTGGGGATATACAGAATTACTGGGGTGGATATGGAGGGGGAGGGTGGGGATATACAGAATTACTGGGGTGGATATGGAGGGGGAGGGTGGGGATATACAGAATTACTGGGGTGGATATGGAGGGGGAGGGTACGAGGATATACAGAATTACTGGGAGAATGGATATGGAGGGGGAGGGTTGGTATATACAGAATTACTGGGGGGTTTTGGAGGGGGAGGGTGGGGAGAATTACTGGGGATATACAGAATTACTGGAGGTGGATATACAGAGTGGGAGGTGGGGATATACAGAATTACTGGGGTGGTTATGGTGGGGGAGGGTGGGGATATACAGAATTACTGGGGTGGATATGGAGGGGGAGGGTGGGGATATACAGAATTACTGGGGTGGATATGGAGGGGGAGGGTGGGGATATACAGAATTACTGGGGTGGATATGGAGGGGGAGGGTGGGGATATACAGAATTACTGGGGTGGATATGGAGGGGGAGGGGTGGGGATATACAGAATTACTGGGGTGGATATGGAGGGGGAGGGTAGGGATATACAGAATTACTGGGTGGATATGGAGGGGGAGGGTGGGGATATACAGAATTACTGGGGTGGATATGGTGGGGGTGGGTGGGGATATACAGAATTACTGGGGTGGATATGGAGGGGGAGGGTAGGGATATACAGAATTACTGGGGTGGATATGGAGGGGGAGGGTAGGGATATACAGAATTACTGGGGGGATATGGAGGGGGAGGGTACGAGGATACGAATTACTGGGGGGGATATGGAGGGGGAGGGTAGGGATATACAGAATTACTGGGGGGGATATGGAGGGGGAGGGTGGGGATATACAGAATTACTGGGGGGGGGGAATGGCTATGGAGGGGGAGGGTGGGGATACAGTATGCAGGAGGGCTGGGGTGGGGCACAGGGCTGGGGTGGGGCACAGGGCTGGGGTGGGGCACAGGGCTGGGGTGGGGCACAGGGCTGGGGTGGGGCACAGGGCTGGGGTGGGGCACAGGGCTGGGGTGGGGCACAGGGCTGGGGTGGGGGACAGGGCTGGGGTGGGGCACAGGGCTGGGGTGGGGCACAGGGCTGGGGTGGGGCACAGGGCTGGGGTGGGGCACAGGGCCACCACCTCGGCAGGTGTATCAAAGGCAGACATTCTTGTGACGAGTCTGCCTGGCAGGGCAGAGCGACGGGCTGCTGTGGCGGGGCAGTCCAGCAGACAGTGGTTGGGAGGCCAGTCTTCAGGTTGGTGACGGTGGGGCAGGTTCAGGATTCCTGCCTGCTGTTTGACACAAGCAGGCCAGCCCAGCCGTAGGCGAAGCAGGCGCACCATGAGCGAGTTGGGTGTGCAGGGTGGGGTGGAGAGGGGCTGGTAGGTGGCAGCTCTTGCATACCATGTTGCACAGCGTGAGCCTCTGCAACTCGTGCTGTGATAGACTGAGCCTGGAGGTGTTGGCTGTGGCTCTGTGTTTGATGTGAGAGGCTGGTCTTGAGGGGGAAGGTGATGGCAGGCAGGCTGGTTGCTGAACCAGGGGCGGCGTTGGCTCGCTCGTTGCTTGAGATGCCCACGTGGCCAGGCAGCCAGTGGAGGTAAATTTCTCCTCCCATCTGTGAGATGGAGTCAGCCACAGCTGTGACTGAGGTCAGCAGACTCACATTGTTACTGAAGTGTGGTGCTGGTAGGCCGTGCAGAGACGAGGGTCGGTGTGTGTGTGGTGTTGGCTGGCAAGTGTGGTGCTGGTAGGCCGTGCAGAGACGAGGGTCGGTGTGTGTGTGGTGTTGGCTGGCAAGTGTGGTGCTGGTAGGCCGTGCAGAGACGAGGGTCGGTGTGTGTGTGGTGTTGGCTGGGAAGTGTGGTGCTGGTAGGTCGTGCAGAGACGAGGGTCGGTGTGTGTGTGGTGTTGGCTGGCAAGTGTGGTGCTGGTAGGCCGTGCAGAGACGAGGGTCGGTGTGTGTGGTGTTGGCTGGCAAGTGTGGTGCTGGTAGGCCGTGCACAGACGAGGGTCGGTGTGTGTGTGTGGTGTTGGCTGGCAAGTGTGGTGCTGGTAGGTCGTGCAGAGACGAGGGTCGGTGTGTGTGTGGTGTTGGCTGGCAAGTGTGGTGCTGGTAGGTCGTGCAGAGACGAGGGTCGGTGTGTGTGTGGTGTTGGCTGGCAAGTGTGGTGCTGGTAGGCCGTGCAGAGACGAGGGTCGGTGTGTGTGTGGTGCTGGCTGGCAAGTGTGGTGCTGGTAGGCCGTGCAGAGACGAGGGTCGGTGTGTGTGTGGTGCTGGCTGGCAAGTGTGGTGCTGGTAGGCCGTGCAGAGACGAGGGTCGGTGTGTGTGTGGTGTTGGCTGGCGTGCCTGACGGCGCCTAGGACAGCCACAAGCTACGTCTCATACGCAGAGGCTCCGGAGGGGAGCCGCCAGGACTCGACACGGCCTTCACTGACGCAGTGCAGCACCTGCTGACCCCTCAGCAGTGACTGACCCGTCGGTGAAGGATTCGGCTGTGCCTGATGCAGTTCTCCTTAAGGCCCGTCCAGACGATCGAGCAATGCCCGCGGGCACAAGCGAGCAGTTTGCCTGTTGGCGGGCTCACCGCTTGTGCTCGCGGGCAAATGCGTAAATTGCCACGGGCAATTTACGCATTTGCCCGCGGGCACAAGCGGTGAGCCCGTCAACAGGTAAACTGCTCGCTTGTGCCCGCGGGCATTGCCCGCTCGTGTGGACGGGACTTTATGCCATCCTGTGGTAGGAGGGCAGCTGAGGTGCTCCAGGGCAGGCGTGGGAGGGGGCAACACTGGATGGCAGGGGCAGCCATGGGGGTGAGGGCGTGTAGTCAGGGTCAGGGGGGTCAGGGCCTGCCTGACAGGCGTGGGAGGGGGCAACACTGGATGGCAGGGGCAGCCATGGGGGTGAGGGCGTGTAGTCAGGGTCAGGGGGGTCAGGGCCTGCCTGACAGGCGTGGGAGGGGGCAACACTGGATGGCAGGGGCAGCCATGGGGGTGAGGGCGTGTAGGCAGGGTCAGGGGGGTCAGGGCCTGCCTGACAGGC